>NC_041386.1:630569951-630618191 GCF_002162155.2 Triticum dicoccoides
GCCGCGCTCCGGCGACCGTGCCGCGCCGGCGCCGCCTTCTCCTCGCCGCCGCAAGCTCCGGCCAGCCCTACTCCGACGATCCCCGACGATTCCGGCGAATAGGAGCTCGAAGTCCGGCGATCCTCGTTCCGCGTGCCCGGCCAGATCTGGATCTGAGCTTTTCTCTCGGTTGACTTTTTGCCTCAAACCCTAGATATTTTGCCCCTGTTCATCGCATCATAACTTTGCATCCGTAGCTCCATTTTGCGCATATAGCATATCAAAATGTTCGTCTTAGAGAGCACATCATTTCATCTCATTGCATCACTTTCATTTGAGTTCATCTTGATGCCCGAAATGCTGTTGGGAGAATGCTCTTTGAGATAATTGTCAGATCTGCTGCTCCAATTAGATATTTGTCATTTTTGCCATGATTATTGTGTGCATAATATGCCCCTGAGCTCTACATGAGTTTTGTTATATGTTTTGCCATCTATCTAGAGGTGCAACCCATGTATTTTTGTGATGTGTGTGGTGACTAGCACAAGCTTGCAAAGTGGTGCATTTGTTAATGCTGATTTCAGGGACTTAGCATTTCCACTAAGTCCTTGAGCTGTTTATCTCATTATGCCATATGTTCATGTTGATTCCTAGTGATCCGTGCCTCTTTTGAGGATGATCAGTAAGGATGTTTTGTTAATCTTGTAGTGCTCTATCCATCCATGTATTTGTTTGCAATTATGGAGCACCCTAGCTTGAGTCAATCAAGCTCTACTTTCGTCATTTCGTGAATCTGGGCAGATTGTCTATTTGTTAGCGATTTTGCCGATGATGTTGTAGTTGATCCGTGCATGCTATGTTATTGTTTTTACCATGTCTAGCTTGTATTTTGTGTATTCTTGATGGGTGTATGCTTAGATTGTCATGACTTGCTCTGTAGTGAGTGCATCGAGCTCGTAAACATGCATACTTGATATCTGTTTCAGCATGCTCCAGTTTTCACTTAGTCTGAGAACTGATTATATTTTTGCCATGTTCACATGCTTGCAAATGTATTTCCTGATCCCTTTTGGCTCAAGGTCACTAAGGGACTTTTGTTAAGCTCTTTGAGTAGCTCCATGCCATGCCTTACTTTGTCATGTTCAGGTGCTGTAGCATATAGTTTTCATGCTCCAAAGTGGGCTACCTGATCTGAAATTCCAGACAAGTGTTAATTTCACTAAGTCTGAAATCTGTTTACCAATGCATTTTTGCCATGCTTGTTTGAACCTGTTAATGGATGAATTTGCCGTAGCTCAGTGCTAGTCTTTTGTTAAGCATCATGAGTGGATCCCTGCCATGTATTTTGATGCCATGTTTGGGTGCTGTAGCATGTTCATCTTGTTGCATTTAGATGGCTACTTGCTGTAAATCGCAGAACGTGGCCATATTTGAATTGCTTGCCATTTCCAAACCGTAACTCCGATTCCGGCGTTCTTTATATCGTTTTCAAGCGATTTCATCTCACCTTTCCAGTGGCGTACTTGGATTTCCAGGTTGAGGCCAAGTTCATGCATTCCTTGTCAAATCTTGCATATGCATCACATATTGCATCCTGCATAGCATACCATCTTTGCATCATGTTGTTTGAGTTTGCACGTGGTTGATTGTGTCCTTATTGCTTGTTTGTCTTGTTTGGGTAGAGCCGGGAGACGAGTTTGCTAACGAGGAGGCCGTTGAGTTTGCTTTCGAGGATCCAGTCAACTCTGACAACTTTGCAGGCAAGATAATCATACCCTCGAAATCACTACTATCTTTGCTTTGCTAGATGCTCGCTCTTTTGCTATGTCTATGCTACGATGCCTACCACTTGCTTATCATGCCTCCCAAATTTCCATGTCAAACCTCTAACCCACCATGTCCTAGCAAACCGTTGATTGGCTATGTTACCGCTTTGCTCAGCCCCTCTTATAGCGTTGCTAGTTGCGGGTGAAGATTGGAGACTGTTCTTTGTTGGAACATTATTTACTTGTTGGGATATCATTATATTGCCTTGTTATCTTAATGCATCTATATACTTGGTAAAGGGTGGAAGGCTCGGCCTCTCGCCTAGTGTTTTGTTCCACTCTTGCCACCCTAGTTTCCGTCATATCGGTGTTATGTTCCCGGATTTTTGCGTTCCTTACGCGGTTGGGTGATAATGGGAACCCCTTGATAGTTCGCCTTGATTAAAGCTTTTTCAGCAATGCCCAACCTTGGTTTTACCATTTGCCACCTAGCCTCTTTTTCCCTTGGGTTCCGGAGCCCGAGGGTCATCTTATTTTAAACCCCCCCGGGCCAGTGCTCCTCTGAGTGTTGGTCCAACTCATCAGCCGCCGGTGGCCACCAGGGGCAACTCTGGGCTGGCCTACCGGAAGTTAAGACAATCTGAGTGTGCCCTGAGAACGAGATATGTGCAGCTCCTATCGGGATTTGTCGGCACATTCGGGCGGTGTTGCTGGATTTGTTTTAACTTGTCGAAGTGTCTTGTAGAACCGGGATACCGAGTCTGATCGGAATGTCTCGGGAGAAGGTCTATTCCTTCGTTGACCGTGAGAGCTTGTCATGGGCTAAGTTGGGACTCCCCTGCAGGGATTTGAACTTTCGAAAGCCGTGCCCGCGGTTATGGGCAGATGAGAATTTGTTAATGTCCGGTTGTAGATAACTTGAACCTTAACTTAATTAAAATGAATCAACAGTGTGAGTTACCGTGATGGTCTCTTCTCGGCGGAGTCCGGGAAGTGAACACGGTGTTGGAGTAATGCTTGCCGCAGGATGTTCTCTAGTTACTCGTTCGCGCTTTGCCTCCTCTTCCCGCTCTCTTTTGCGAACAGGTTAGCCACCATATATGCTAGTCGCTTGCTGCAGCTCCACATATTTTACCTTGCCTTACCTATTAAGCTTAAATAGTCTTGATCGCGAGGGTGCGAGATTGCTGAGTCCCTGTGGCTCACAGATTACTTCCAAACCAGATGCAGGGCCTGATGATTCCGTTCCAGATGACACGCTTGAGCTCAAGTGGGAGTTCGACGAGGACTCACGCTGATACTACGTCTCTTTCCCTGATGATCAGTAGTGGTGCCCAGTTGGGGTGACCGGGACCGTGTCGCTTGTTGGGTTATCTTTTATTTTGGCGCCGTAGTCGGGCCATGAGTGTTTGATTGATGTAATGCTATTTATGTACTTTGATTGACGTGGCGAGTGTAAGCCAACCATGTATCTCCCCTTTTATTATCTATATTACATGGGATGTTGTGAAGATTGCCTAACTTGCGACATTGCTTTCAATGCGGTTATGCCTCTAAGTCGTGACTCGACACGTGGGAGCTATAGCCGCATCGAGGGCGTTACATGTAGGTTGCGTTTAGCAGGAATATCCCTATTCATGTTTCCATGACGTCTCTGGTCGCTGTCGCCAGTCCGTCCAGTTCCTCCCCCATTGTTGCTACTGCTCAAAGATGGCCCCTGCGACCCTCCTTTGTATTACTATTTCTTCCAGGTGACGCACGAAGCCAGCCTCCCCACTGTGCTGAAGACTCTATCGGTGGAACACAGATGCCATCATCATGAACTAGCCTTCCACATTCAAAGCAAAAGTGGGGTATCTTTTCATAGTGAAAGTCAAACCACGTACGAGTTTTATCCTCCACTGATTTCCTAAGGTAAAAACCTCTAACCAAGGGTTCAAAAACTGAGATTTTGGCTCGAACTGGTTGTTCCCCCGGGCAAACCCATCTTTATCAACATCCACTTTCACAATTTCACAAAGCCAGTTGCCAAGTGCTTTACCAAAGCTTTATGTCCTCTTGTCAGGTGGTAGATCATCTACTCGCACCCAGACATCCACTTTGTCAAAGATCATCTTTGATGGCCTTTTATTTCCTTCGTACTCCTTGAGAAGCAGTACACTGAAATCATATTGCCACGGCCCATTATTCATTGCATGTTTCTAGTCCCCCTCACTACCAAAGTGTACTTCAAGTACATTGGACGCCAAATCTCTGAATCTGGCCTCCTTGTGTAGTCCCCAAGCCCTCTGCATCGTTCTTTCCAGTGCACTCTTAATCATTGGCCTTGACGAACAGACCTTCCCTACAGCCGCCCATCTTGGGACCTTTGGTGTTGCCTGAACATGTTCATCAAAAACCAGGCCCTCGGCCTCCTTGTCCAACAGTACCATTCCACCCAATCTCGCTGAAAGACTCGACGTTGGATCCGGCGTCTTGCTCTCTACCGGGGATTTAGATGACTTCCGACTAGCTGATTCTCCAATCTTGCGGAGCGGTGTGGCTGCTGCTACCCCAATCCCTTCATCCGTTTTCTTACTGGTGGATCCCGATGCATCCGGCACCTTAGCCGGGGTCACCGAGCTCCGCTGGTTTCGCACTCCGGATCCGCCAGATGCAAGAGACGTCGCAGCACCCATCTTCTTCTGGCTCGCGCCCCCATCCCCGGTAGCCCTAGATGGAGGCACAGTCTTCTTTAGGTCCGCCGCCGCCGCCATTGGAGATGCCATCTTCTCCGAGATCTTCGTCGTCTTTCCCGTTGCTTTCTCCGCCATCAGCCCCGCCCCTGGCGAAGTAGACACACACCTGTCGGAGTCCAGGGTAGCGCCGTCGCCCCCTCTCCTCCACCGTAGCCGCTCTCATCCCCGCAGGTAAACCCTAACCCTAGCGCAGGCAGACAATCGCCTCCCTGTCGCCTTTGGGCGGCCAGGTTGAGGCGGCGGTAGAAGTGGAGTGGCTGGAAGAGACGTACCGGACGGGGCGTTGGGCTTCAGCAGCGGCTTCTTCTTATTTAAGAATCCCGTGAACCATGGCGCCTGATCTGCAAACCGGCCGGCCGGGACGCGCTCCGCTGGATCGAGGAGGTCATGGCGCTCGTAGGACACTATGTTGCGAAGAAGACGATCGAGTATTGTTACCGACGACATGCGATACAACGGGAAAACATGCGTCGTTAGCCACCGAATTTTATGGGATTCGACCGTCTGCAGAATTACAGACGACCTCTTTCTCTCTCTTTTCTTTTTGATCCAACTCATCACAAATCCTAGGTGGCATGTGTTACAGACAGCTGAGTCAACACTGTTGTACATGCCCTAATAAAACCGAAACTTGTAATAATACAGTTTTGCTAAAGCACATCTAGATGTGCCATAAGTATTGCACATCTAAGTCATATGTCATTAATCTTACATTGAGATTCGTGTGAATATTTTCTTTCTCTTTTTTCTTTTTCTTTTTATGCTTGATTCACTCACTTAGATGTGCAATAACTAGAGCACATCTAGATGTGCCGACACACCCAAATCTAGAGATCCGAAACTTGGTGGGATCAAGTAGGCGTACGAGTCGGAGATGGAGTCGGTACTGTTGGATGCCGGTATATAAAACCGGAGGACGTGCGCAACTTGCGCCAAAATACTAACCGCACCGACCTCGCCCTAATAAAAGCCCAAGTCCTAGAGATCACGCCCTTGATCCTGGCCATGGCCATGTCTTGTTACCCACAACATCTGACCGAGCTGGTGTCCACGGAGATCCTCCTCCGGCTCCCCGTGAATTCGCTGCTGCGGTTCAGGTGTGTTTGCAAGGCATGGCGCGACACCATTGACAATGATTTCTTTGTCCGCGCACACCTCCGCCTCCGCGCCGCCCAGAACACGTTCACGCTCATCGCCCCACATGTTAAGGGGGATGGCGGGATCACCGCCGCCGGCTTGTATAGGTGGGAGCAGGGCGTCAAGGCCGACGGCGACGACAGGAATACCGCCGCCGCCGCTGGCCTGTACCCGTGGGAGCAGGACACCGCCACCCTCGTACACCCCATGGGCGCCGACTACTCCGTCCCGGGCACGACGAATGTTTCCCACGACCTTGCGCACTGTGACGGGCTGGTGCTGGTGCCTTCCGACGCCATGGTGCGTGTGCTCAACCCGGCCACAAGGCGTGTCCTCGTGCTTCCCTTGAGGCCTCCTCACGCTGTCATGTTTGGTTCAACCCCTTTTGGATTCCAGGGCCATCAGGCTTTCGGCCTCGGCCATGACCCTCGCTCCAAAGCTTACAAGGTTGCTCGCTTCTTCTACCGCTCCATGGAAGGGCCCGTGGACAACCCTAACCACTACACCCTCGGGATGGAGGTGCTCACCGTCGGAGCGGCGGACCAGCGTTGGCGAGAGACGGCAGCGCCTCCACCTTACCCTGTCTTGCCAGGCCGAACCGCCACCTTCTTCAAGGACTCGTTGCTTTGGACCGTCGAGGAGTTGCTACTCCGGGAAGCGCCGGGATTCATCCGCTTCAAGTTAGAAGACGAGTCGTTCGGTGTCCTGCCAGGGCCTCCTTGCAGCCCGAGCCTGGACTACGCGGCTGCGAGCTTAGCCGAGCTGCGTGGGGAGCTGTGCGTGTGCGTGCCTCGTCACGAGGCTGACTACGGCGACGGTTCGCACGAGACGTGGATCTGCCGCGACTTGGACGACGCGCCACAATGGGAGCCACGCCATGTCATCGAGATACACACTTTTCCACGACTCCGATGTCTACGTCCAATAGCTGCCTACACTGACGTGCTAGTGCTCCATGCCGAACCCTGCTATCTCTGCCGTGAAACTCAAGAACCTGGGAGGAGCAAGGAAGAAGAAAGGGCTCCGCTTCACATGCAGCTCCAGTTGAGGTATTACCACCCTGACACGGGCGTGTTTGTTGAATACCCAACGGAGACATGTGCCTTTCAAGTAATCTCATACGTTCCAAGTTTAGTTCCCGTCTAGAGTGCCTTTCCCACTTTTCTGTAGCTAGGTAAGGTTTTAATCTCCTTAATTAGTATCCGACAAATGAAGATACGTTGTAATTTCCTACTTGTGATCTCTCTTTCTTTGTTGATGAGTTCAAGTTTCTAAGGAAAGAGATTCTGCGACCATTTCTTTTTTTGCGAATCAATATATAACACTTTATTGATTAAGATCGATGGGGGATTACAGATAGCATCTCAAAGGGATTCACTCAGTAAATTGAGGGATACAAGCACAAGTGTGCTGAAATAGAAGAAGCATGAAGAGGAAGGATTGAGAGCCGGAGGTGGGAGAGAAAGCTGCCGTGCCGTTTCATCTTGAATTCTTGATCTAGCCGGATAATTGACGAAATCACTCTCTCCCTCACATGTGCCATGTTTTGTGAATGATTTCCGCCTGGACTGTCAAACACAACACAAGAACTTTAGAAAAGGAACAAAGAGCCCTGGCCCAACAGACCTAGGGGCACACCGGGTCCATCAGGAGCAATAACGCTGGTTATCCGGCCTCTAGCCGTTTCATAGCTTGCACGTAAGGATGTGTTTGGTTCCTGGGATAAGTTTGGGTGGTTGAGGGTATCCCCAATCACCTGGCTAGGAATAGCCTTTTTTTTTGTTTGGTTGGGTGGGATGGTTAGAGATAGCCATTTTAAGTGTTTGGTTTGAGGGACTGGGGGGATGGATACGTTGTGGTGATAACTGAAAAATTCCTGCGATGACCGTGCATTATTTTAATCGAATAATTCCATATCGAAGACACTAGTGCACAACCACAACAATCTTTGTATGAAGTACTAGTGATAGGTGAACTGATCAATCCGCGGTCTGCATCTTCGCCGATTCTCAGAACCTATCAGATGACAGAAAGAACATGTGCACATTCAGAGCAGAAAATGCAAATTGGTATACGAATGCCTCGTACAAATTGAGATTTACTAGTTGAACGCGTAGAAGAGCTTGAGCTCATCAACGATCTCCTACCCGGCTATAGTTGGTCTTTACACCAACTAGATGACCTGGTTGCGCCAATGGCGCAAAAAGCGAGTTAGAAGCGATGTTAGTAGTGAGTAGGATGACTTAAATTGACTTTCAGAAGAAAAAAAGAATGTTTAGAAGAGGAGGTAAGCAATTTTGGATATGATGGTGGATACAATAATAGTGTTAAACTTGGATTTCAGAAAGTATTAATTTCCCTTTTAGGTCTTCTTGGATATTGATTGACGATCATATATAGGGCAATGTAAATGGGTTCCTTTGGTCACAGAAGCAGAAAGCTTTTCCCTAAATATATATAAAAAATGCATTAAACAACAGGGTTTAGATGCAGTTGGAATATATATATTACACGGATCTAACAAAGCATCATGGATTCCAAATTTATACATACCAGAGTAGTGCCAAAAGCAAACAAGGGAGTAGTGCTAAAACCGAACAGGTTCTTAAGGTGAAGCTACACAGAGCTTCATAGGCTATTTAGGTAGTTTAGTAGACTAAACATGATGAAGAGAGAGTCCAGTGCCAAAAGCAAACAGGTTCTTAGGGTGAAGCTATACACAAAGAACTTCATAGGCTAATTACGTAGTTTAGTAGACTGAACACGATGCTCAGAGGGCGTGCACGGTGAGACGCAAGCGCTTGTAGTTGCGCTTGAAGGCGAAGACATATATTTATCTTTCCTTCATATTAGCTTGGGGAAGAAGCCTGCCCAGCCTCTGGTAATTGTTGCCCTGTTATCGACTCCTTTGATTAGATGGGCTTTGATGCAGGGATTTCCATCTCTAGATTTTATTGGCAAGTCATACAACGGCGGAGATATTTCTGGGTAAAACTGACCGAGAAATACTGCAAATGAAAGGTAACAATACTGAGAAAAGAAATATTGGAAATGAAAGGTAACAACATTGAGAAAAGAAACATTGGAAATGAAAGGTAACAACACTAAGAAGAATTGTATATATAATTGTAGGTGATGTGTATAGGGTCTTGGCATTCTTTGAGTGGCAAACATGTGAGCCTCTTCATGTATAGCCTCACTTTGTTTCCCCATCTGCAGTGACCATCAAAGCTTAGAAAGTACTTCCTCCGTTCGGAATTACTTGTCGCAGAAATGGATGTATCTAGACGTATTTTAGTTCTATATACGTCCATTTCCGAGACAAGTCATTCGGAACGGAGGGAGTAGATAGTGTCGGGTGCCCGTATTCAATGGTATATTAAATGGTTGGTGTAAGCATATGCATGTACTGGTATTAGTAGAGAAAACGAACACATTGTTTGATCGTACGGGTTCTGTAGGCCTTGTGTTCAGCCTTCTTCAGTTTTATGTATTTAGTTGTAGGTGTTGTATGATGATAATCATGAAGAGGGTTTGAAAGATTAGTATGAATAGGAAGGGAAATAAAATTAGGTATAATGGCATGACAATGGTAATGGTAGACGGTTTTGTACCATGCGATGTATGCTCCTTTTTTTCTTCTTGGCTTTCATGCAACGGTGCGAAGGTCCTACAGAGCTATAAACAGTAAGAGGTTTAAAAGATGAGTATAAGCAGTAGGTTTTAAAAAGTAAATCTGTCGTGGTGTGCTTACCAGCATCATACCGATGTTGATAACAGTTGGTCTGTAGGTTGCGTTGTTAGGCCGAGGAAGCGATTCGGAAGACCCGCTATCATCACCACTGCAAGTAACATTATAGTTTTTCTGCAAGGAAATGTCGCAGTTGTTATTCTGGTTAACTACGGCCTTTCTTAATGCTATGTAATAGTCCTTGACATAAAGACAACTCAAATCAAAAGAAAGCCGGGTAAATACTTTCAAAGCATCCAGATGGTGTGCACAAGGACATCAATACAAAAAGTGATATAAAATATTAAGAAATTGTAGGTTCATTTATATTATTCCAAGCCAAAATGTCCCAGCCAAAGAGTAGTTGTACCAGCAGAATAAACATACCAGGTTTTTTCTGGAACAAAGCAGTAAAGCGCCCATGGCCAGGAAGCCACAAGAACAAACGGCCGAACACAGTACCACTATTCGTACAGTAGCTATTGCTACAATAGAATGAGAAAATATTTCTTAATGTTCTTTCTTTCAATGAAAAACATGATGTTTGCAATAAGATGAAACGATGATAAATTAGTTGTAGCCCAATTGAGCATAGAGATTCATGCATTAGAGGATAGTGGGTTCAGAGATATTGTGTAGTTTCCAGACCAGCAGGCAGCTGACCACGTGTCCGGTTGTACCTCCTCGGTGAATCCAGGCATTGGGCAGGTTATCAATGGACGCCCTTGGCATATGCTGTTGGTGGCCTCGATCTCAAAAAGTCAAGTGCATTCACCTGTGTCTAGAGAGACACGACATTGCCAGGCAAATGCAACATTGTGTAGGAACCAAAGGGCATGACAGGGAAAGTTCAGCAGACCTCATGCTATAACGTCAGCTAAGCGACTTTCTACTGAGGAACAAAACTACAAAGTGGTGTTGTAACAACCTGGGTTCTGGTACTGTGGTCGAAATGAATCAGCAAGGGTCCAATCGGAAGCTAACATTCTTTATAAGTTCTGGTACTGACCACACAAAAAAAACTGGAAATTTTACTTATGCGCAGTATAGTGCCTGGCCATCAGAATTACCGTAACCAAACATTATGCATATTGAAATAACTAAATTTAGTTTTTCATACAATCCATGAGATTATTCCATTCCGAAACAAGTGAAAATTTGCGAAACACCTCTTTTAGTGAAGAAGCACACTCAAAGTCACTATCCAACCATGATTACAAATAAATAAAATGAAAGGACAACTAACAAAAATGTTTGCAACAAAAATATTCCGTTAACATGGGTCATTAGTAAAGTACCGGGGTATCATGTATTCCTTGGCCTCTGCGACCGTGAGCACCTGCTAAAGCAGAGTAGAGCATGTGCCAGATAGCTTAGTTTTCTGAGCACAAGAAGAGTAGTATGCCTTCTAGAAAGAAACAGTTTTAGCATAAATGGAGAATGAACAAGCAAGTTGCAAGATCACATTCTTCACATGGAGATTAAAGGTGCCAAAGAATGCATCTAATATTCATAGAGGACTAAGCTTTGCTAACAAATTCATTATGGAGAGTATTTTCATCTGAAATGTTCTACTATATATAGCTCAGTTTTTGGCAGATATAGCAGTGTCGTGGTATTACATGCAATCCACTGCAAAAAGGCTTCACTACTTTTCTACCAAGATTTTTCATGAAGTAATATGTATGTCCTTTTTAGATGGTACTGCTACATGTAGCATCATAATCTAATACTGAGTGGTTAACCTGCTTCCTTTCTCCAAATATACAATTGCACTATTAGTGGTAGCACTGCATGATATATGTCACTTTTCTGTAACCCCTAAAGACTGAGTCGATGATCAGTGCATAAAAATCTTGTTCTGAGCAATACAAAATCATGACTATGGTCTGTTCTGCATACATATATAGTGCATGCTACTGATACTTATCATAGTGGTTGTACGTATTTCTTTCAGGTAATTTTTTCTCTCTTACAACTGCATACACATACAGCGCATGCCACCGATATTTATTATAGTGGCTCTACCTATTTCTTTCAAGTAATTTGCTTGCCTTACTAAATCTACATATCCTCACAAAATTGCTCGAGTGCACTGAACCTGAATCTTACTAAATCTACATATACTAACAAAATTGCTCGAGTGCACTGAACCTGAGTCTTGCTAAATCTACATATCCTGACAAAATTGCTCGAGTCCACCGAGCATGGCAAATTGTATAAATAAAATAAGCAGTATAAGAAACCAAAACACAAAAGTAAAGCATGCAGGCAATACCTAGTTAGTCACCAGAATAAAACAATAAGTAATCAACAGAAACGAAAGAAGAAAAACTAAAAACACATGCATAGAACACTAACCTTAATAGCAAGACGGGGAACCACCGAGGTAACAGAGCGGCAGACGACAAAGAAAGTGAAGGGAACCACAACATGACCTGTAAAACAAAAGGAACCAGGGACCTACATGAGAGGCAGGTCCAGAGAGCAAGCACAAACCTCGGTAGGAAATACAGCAGTCGAGAAGCTGAGCAAAGGATACAAAAAACAAAAAGAACAAAGTCGTCATGCTTCAGATAAGCACATAGATGACAATATGAATAAACGGCCAAAAAAGGACCTACTGGACACTGAAATAACAGGCTCATTTTTTTTGGAGTGTCCACTAATCGGCATGTATTAATGAGCAACAAGAACCATTCTGTCGACATATAATAGGAAGTGGTGCTTCGCCGGATTCTAAAGAACACACACTAAAGCAACCGAAAGAGATGGCCCACTAAATTCCGAAGCACATGTATCAAAGCAGCAAACATTGGTCTGTGCACACGCAAGCAATAATGCCTATTACACTGGATTCTGCAGTGATGACCCACAAGTATAGGGGATCTATCGTAGTCCTTTCGATAAGTAAGAGTGTCGAACCCAACGAGGAGCAGAAGGAAATGATAAGCAGTTTTCAGTAAGGTATTCTCTACAAGTACTGAAATAAGTGGTAACAGATAGTTTTGTGATAAGGTAAATTGTAACGAGCAACAAGTAACAAAAGTAAATAAAGTGCAGCAAGGTGGCCCAATCCTTTTTGTAGCAAAGGACAAGCCGGAACAAACTCTTATATAAGGAAAAGCGCTCCCGAGGACACATGGGAATATCGTCAAGCTAGTTTTCATCACGTTCATATGATTCACGTTCGGTACTTTGATAATTTGATATGTGGGTGGACCGGTGCTTGGGTGCTGTTCTTACTTGAACAAGCATCCCACTTATGATTAACCTCTATTGCAAGCATCCGCAACTACAACAAAAGTATTAAGGTAAACCTAACCATAGCATGAAACATGTGGATCCAAATCAGCCCCTTACGAAGCAACTCATAAACTAGTGTTTAAGCTTCTGTCACTCTAGCAACCCATCATCTACTTATTACTTCCCAATGCCTTCCTCTAGGCCTAAATAATGGTGAAGTGTTATGTAGTCGACGTTCACATAACACCACTAGAGGCTAGACAACATACATCTCATCAAAATATCGAACGAATACCAAATTCACATGACTACTAATAGCAAGACTTCTCCCTTGTCCTCAGGAACAAACGTAACTACTCACAAAGCATATTCATGTTCATAATCAGAGGGGTAATAATATGCATAAAGGATTTGAACATATGATCTTCCACCAAATAAACCAACTAGCATCAACTACAAGGAGTAATCAACACTACTAGCAACCTACTAGCACCAATCCCGGACTTGGAGACAAGAATTGGATACAAGAGATGAACTAGGGTTTGGAGATGAGATGGTGCTGGTGAAGATGTTGATGGAGATTGCCCTCTCCTGATGAGAGGAGCGTTGGTGATGACGATGGTGATGATTTCCCCCTCCCGGAGGGAAGTATCCCCGGCAGAACAGCTCTGCCGGAGCTCTAGATTGGTTCCGCCAAGGTTCTGCCTCGTGGCGGCGGAGTCTCGTCCCGAAAGGTTGCTTCTGATTTTTTTCTCGTCGAAAGACTTCATATAGCAGAAGATGAGCGTCGGAGACCCACCAGGGGGCCCACGAGGTAGGGGGGCGCGCCCTAAGGGGGGGGGGCGCCCCCACCCTCGTGAGCAGGGTGTGGGCCCCCTGGCCTTCATCTTTGGCGAGGATCTTATTTATTTATTTTAAGATGTTCCATGGAGTTTCAGGGCTTTTGGAGTTGCGCAGAATAGGTCTCTAATATTTGCTCCTTTTCAGCCCAGAATTCCAGCTGCCGGCATTCTCCCTCCTTATGTAAACCTTGTAAAATAAGAGAGAATAGCCATAAGTATTGTGACATAACGTGAAATAACAGCCCATAATGCAATAAATATCGATATAAAAGCATGATGCAAGATGGACGTATCAACTCCCCCAAGCTTAGACCTCGCTTGTCCTCAAGCGAAAAGCCGATAACAATAAATATGTCCTCATGTTTAGAGGTAGAGGCGTCGACAAAAATAAAATACGGACATGAAGGCATCATGATTATTCTCATAACAGCAACTTATATAGATTTTGTCATATGATTACTTATGTTCAAGTGATGATCTATTCACAATGCAAAAGTATGAATCAGAAACCTCATTGAGCACCAACAAACTATAACCTCAGTCATTGAAACAATTGCAATTTATCATAACATCGGAAAGAGTCTGTCGTGGAATTGTCACGGCAGATGTCCTAGAGAAAGGACTTAGTCGTGGAGCCATCGAGACGGGTTAGCTTGAAGGGGTTAAAGCGGACACAGGGACGCAAGAGAGCTTATACTAGTTCGGCCCCTTCGATGAAGGTAAAAGCCTACGTCTAGTTGTGATGGAATTGATGGGGTTTCGATGACTAGGGAGCAAACAAGCTTCGCCTATGTCTCGAGTTGTTGTCTGTTGTCCTTGAACCACCGCCGTGTCGTCCCCTTATATACACGGGTGACTCCCGTCGGCTTACAGAGTCCCAATACCGGCTCATAGATGTGTCCGGTTTGGTCTCTACTTATTCCTAACTTACAATACAAGTTAACCTCTAACGCCGGTTTACGGCTACAGGCCTTGAACCGCCCATGGGCCTTGAGCCCTCATCTGTCTTCTTGGGCTTTAACATACTTAACTACTGACGAAGTTAACCCGGCCCAGGTAGGCCGGTTTACGCCCAGTAGTAATATCCCCAATATTAGGCCCCAGATTGATTTGAACGGGTTCATGTCAATCCTTTAACAAAAAGCTTCATCTTCAACATCTTCTCATAAATTGGTAAACCGCCATGATGTTATCTTCTCTGATTGCTGTAAACCGGAGTGACGTCACCTGTCATAAGGAAGCTATCCATTATGCTTCTTTGTTTAATAGATCTGCGGAAATCGAGGCGACAGCTCCGTTTCGTGGCCCCTTGATTGTCGCGCCTGACACATGTTCTTTCTCCTTATAAATAGGACCGAAGGGTCATTTCTTTTCTCCTTCCGTGCCTTCTTCGTCTTCCTCGCGTCGCCAGCCTCGGAGCTCCGCCGCCGCCGTCGACCACTGCCTCAACCTTGGCCGCTGCATCAACCTGAGCGCACCAAAGCATCGCGGCAACCTTCCGCGTCTTCCTCAGCTCCGGTAAATCTTCCATCCTTTCCCCCGCAGATCTGACCTAGGGTTTCGCAGTTCTTCAGTGTTCATCGTCTGCCTCTTGCTCATATGATAGATCTTTAGATGGCTCCGCAAATCTTTATTCTGTGCAATGGTAGCTGTTTACTCTTCACCTTCACTTGCACATCTCAAAACCATAGATCTGTATGTACGTCTTGTTCATTGATTCGGTACTGCTCCTTTTGGACCTCTGAATATTTATCTTTTTTCTGAACTTGCTTCAGATCCATCGCTGTAGAGAAATTTTACGAAATCTGTTTCGATAAACTTACTCATCTGCTTCAATGTTTAAACCCGGCGGTTTAACCTTGTAGAAAAAAATTGCCAAACCGGTATATACCATTAGTCCCCTTGTTGAACCGCCAGATGTTGTTGCTTCATAAAACTCTGGTTCAGATAGATCTGTCTCCGGTTTAACATTGCACATACCAATGTACCTTGATCAAATGCATTTTTGAACCGGGATCTTCTACCTTGTAGATTCCATCATGGCCAAGCAAGTATATGAATGCAATTGGGTTCCTTCTCGCGTCACAGAGGCTCAGCTGGACGATCTAGTCCTGATCGGCGCTTTAGGAAGCAAAGATACCATCCATTGGAGGGCTCCTGGCAAAGAATGCCCTCCCACTCCTCAAGAAGGAGAGGTTGTTGTTTTCGTAGATCACTTAGCTCGGGGCTTTAAGCCACCTGGTTCTAAATTTTACCGAGATGTTTTGGCCGATTGCCAACTCCATCCACAAGACACTGGCCCCAATTCTGTTACAAATATGTGTCACTTCCAAGTGCTCTGTGAAGCGTTCTTTCAAGAGGAGCCCATAGTGGAATTGTTCCGAGACCTTTTCCATCTAAACCGCCGTACTGAGTTTACTGACGGCTCCAATACGGAGTTGGGTGGCGTGGCGATCCAGAAAAGGAAAGAGGTCACATACCCTCACGCCAAACTGCACAGCCACCCCAAAGAGTGGAATCAGAGATGGTTCTACTGCAAAGACACCTCCCCTGCTGGTGAGAATCCCTTGCCCGGCTTTCGTCCGGAGCGGCTCAACAATACACACCCTTTTCCGCAAAGATTGACTGCCCAGGAGAGAAGCAAATATGCTCCTCAACTGTCGAAGCTTAGAGCCTTTATGGCCAACGGTTTAACAGGGGTTGATCTCGCTCGCTGTTGGATATCATGGAGCATACTGCCCCTTAGTCAGCGCTCCGGTTTGATGTGCGAGTATACCGGCAGTGTTGATGACCCAGTGCAACATTCCAAAATCCAGCTCACCGATGAAGAAATCACAGAGGCTGTGAATAAGATGCTGAATGAACCGGAACATATCTGTGCTAAAAACGGCCTGCTTCCCTTCTATGACACCAACAAACCTCCAGCTGTAAGCCCTTGATTTTTCCTTTTGCTGAATCTGTTATTGATATATCTGGTCATTGTTTAATATCAGTGTCTGTGTAATCAGGGCAATGATCCGTTTTGGAGCAAGAAATTGCCGCAGGAGAAATCGGAAAAACCAGATAAACCGGAAAGAGCAACCCGACAAAAGACTAAAGTTGTAAAGAAGACAGCCCACAGGAAAAGAACTACCACGTCTTCCAATCCGGCCCCTGATGATGATGTGGATAATCCGGACCTTGAGGTAGAGCTTGACTCACTTGGCTTATTTTTCATGCATCTTATTGATGATGATATTTGTCAGGATGATGCCGAAGCCAGCCAAGCTGATGCTGCAGAGGTAATTATTCTCTCTTCCGATTCAGAACCTTTGCCTTCGCTAAAAATCCGTCAGGAAAACCAGAAAGTTAAATTTTCTCATCCTCTTGCTTATTTGGATCCCAAATTTCTTATGAAGACCCAATAGCACGAAGCTCGTCGCACAACCCGGCACAGCGGCCAGGTAGTTACCTCCGCCGGTTTACCAAACAGTCCGGTTCGGAAATGCCGTTCACAGGTCTCTAATTTGCTTGTCAGTGATTGTCCTAAAGCGGGCTGCTTTCGTCAACCTCTTAATCCATCTGACTCCGATTACCAGGTTACTTCCCACTCATCTTCTGGCGAGTCATCGGCTACTCAGCTGCCACCGCTCAAAACGGTGCTTGGGTAAGCTATACTTATTATGATACTTGCAGCACATCGCCTTAGAACATATGCTGTATTTGATTTTGTTATTCTTTTCAGGGCCAAACCTAGGCCAAGCACCCGCCTGGACAAAGCGGCCGAAGAAGATGCCGTTCTTGAGCCAGGCAAGACACCCGATCTTGAAGCGGCTATTCCTGAGGATATACCCAACGATCCACCGCAGCAAGACGACGATCTTATTGCTGAAGAGAGACCTACTGATACCCCAGGTCCTGTCAATCAGCCCACAGGTTCCATCCGGATTGAGAGATCCATCGGTCCAGCAAAACCTACCGACAAGCCAACAGCCCCAGTGCAAATTGGCGATACTCAGGAGGACGAGGTTGTCATTACTGGCACTGGCCATACCGAGCCAAGCAATCCTATTGCTTTGTCCAAACATTCTGCCAAGGAAGAATTTACTGCCTTTGGTAAAGGCAAGTGGAATGCTGATCTGGCAACTTATGCTGCTCTGAACGCCCAAGATATCCATTCCGGCTACCTGAACTGGCTGTATACCAGCCATGACTATGAAGCCAGTCTGGTTAATATGATGAAGGATAAATACGAGGTAACTTCCATATGCTCTTTCCTGCTTGTATGCTTCAATACTTGCTGACTCTCCTAGCCCCCAAGGGCCGGTTTGTAATCTTCTTTCAAACCGGGACTTATTAACATAAATCTTAATACTTTGAAATTCGCCCCCCAAGGGCCGGTTCAACTTAGCGTAGTTAAACCGGTACTTTAAGTAATTGAGATTGCCGCATTAGAATGTATATACGAGCAAATAGCCATTAGCCCCCAAGTGCCAAGTTGAATACTTGTATTGATCTTGGGACTTTGTAAGCAATTGAAAGATGAAGATCGAATATGCATTAGCCCCCAAGTGCTAAGTGCATAACTTGTTATGTGGTTGGTACTTCAATCCTTATACTGTTTTGTTGAAGCATATATCTGTCTGCATGCAGGCGGAGCTGAAGACGAAAGAAAACCAAGTCACCGACCTCCAAGAAAACCTGAAAACCCAACAAGCTGAAACCTCCAAAGCAAAAGAGGAATTGGCCAGCGCTTTAAGCGCCATGGAACAGCTTAAGGAGAGCTTCAAGAAGAATCGGGCGGATTGGGCTACTGAAAAGCCCGCTTTAATCAAACGAGCAGAGGATGCCGAGGCTGCACTAAAACCAGTGGCGGATGAACTGACCAGCATAAAGCGGCACGTGCATGCCATGACTACTGCTATCTTTGGTAAGTCAGTTTGACTTCTGAATTGGCTCTGCCTTCTTACAGAGTTGCCGGTTTATTAACCCTTTATGGTATTTCAGGGACACGCATTGGTCACTTGGGGTCAGATGTACGGAAGAAACTGAAAGCCGCCTATACATTGGTTGAACAATTGTATACTGGTGCCCAGCGGATCATCTGTACCGCATCCCATAACAAACCGGCGCCTACTTTGATTCAAGACACTCTGATGAAACTGTCGGTGCTTCCTGCCCGGGTTGAAGAGCTGAAGAAATTTGCTGCTCGAACCGGTGCGATCAATGCCTTAATCCGGGCAAAAGCCTGGGTGCCGGATTTTGATCCTATTGAAGCAGCTCAGGGCTATCCCAGCTTGAAGGAAGACGGGTCAGAATTTGGTGAAGTGGATCTGCGAGCAATAAACCGGGAGGTACGTCCGCTAGCTTGTCAATTGGCTGAAGAAGCAGACTTGTCTCATTATCAAGCCCAATATGACAATCAGAACAAGCGAATAGCTGCACCAATCCATGAATCGGAAAATCTGATCCCTCCAATTCGTAAGCATACTTACGCTCCCGATATTGACCCGTCATTGCTGATCCATGATGAAGCTGTTTTTCAAGCATTAATGGGAATCGACTAGAAAATTGTTGATTTCCAGCCACTGGGTAGAGAAACGAAGGCTGAAGCGGCGCAGGATGACTCACAACCATCAGGCCGGGCTAGTGACCAAGCTTGAATCGGAAGCCGGTTTTAAAACTGCCTCTCCTTTGCGAAAAAACAATGATATTATTATGGGCACCGTGTTGCCTTGTAATAGGCTAGCTGATACTTTGGATGTTGATATGCCTTCGTGCATAATTTGTTCTTCCTGTGGTCATGAATTTTCCAAAGCACTTTCTGCAATAAGAAATTCCTCAAGTGCCACCACGGTTGTACCGTCAGGCGGAATATGATGTCTGCATATATGAAGTCAAAACACCCAATTTTTTTTAAGTATATAACCAAATTTTTGAGATACATAATACCTGCCATCGTTGAGCATGAAGTTGGCTTGGCCAATCTTGAAGCGGAGTTTTGCAAACCCACACTATTGGAGGAGATAACAACTCCTGTATATATATGACACTGGTTTACCATGTAAACCGTGCCGGGTTATAATAAACACCGTGTTACTCCATAAGAGGATGTTAACAACAAGGATCAAGCCGGCCAAATAGTCTTCGGATTGACGTGAACTGTGTTCCGTCAATTGATTGGTTGAAAACTTTGTCGGTTTAAAAAGAACGCAATAAAAAAGAAAAAAGTATCTTGCAAAGAAAAGTGCGAAGCAAAAGCAATGAGAAAACCGTTTGCAAAAAAGGTTTATTTGAGCTGATCAAATGGCGTTACCATGGCCAAACACGACCAAGCTCCCGTTAGGTGTAACTATGGTTCTAGTCAGCCAGGTCCCCAAATGAAACCGTGGCATTTATGCCGACCAAGTGGCATGGCGATGGTTAGGGTTCGACCAAGCCCCCAAGTGATTCTGTGGCCTTAGGCCGATCAAGAGGCATGAGTGGTTCAGACGTGACCAAGTCCCCAAGTGATATGGTGGCTCTCGCCTATCAAGAGGTATGGTATTGGTTCGGACACGACCAATCCTCCAAGTGATATAACACGATGCTTTTAGCAAAGCGAACTCAAGGGGTAAACCGGAAGCCGCTTTAGAACAACTCCGTGTAACCACACATGATGTAAAAGAACAGATACCCCGCTTTAGCTGAGGTTCCGGTTTATTATAGTTAATCATAATATATACATCATTGTAATATGTACATAAGTAGAACCAATGACTCAGGTATAATAAGGCCGAAGATGAGCTATGTTCCACGACCTGTTGGTCTCCTCCTCTGATGTACGTGAGTCCTTATGCTCTTGAATATCGATTAGATATTATGACCCGTTGCGCAGATTCTTGCTGACCATGAAAGGCCCCTCCCAAGGTGGGGATAACTTATGCATATCAGTCTGATCTTGAATGAGCCGAAGCACCAAATCTCCTTCCTGGAAGGTTCTGGTTCTGACTCGGTGACTGTGATAACGACGAAGATCCTGTTGGTAAATTGCCGATCGGGCGGCTGCTATGTCACGCTCTTCATCCAACCGGTCCAAAGCATCTTGCCGTGCTATTTCATTGTCCGCTTCAACATAAGCCGTCACACGAGGTGAATCATGACGGATATCACTGGGGAGAACTGCCTCCGCTCCATAAACCATGAAGAACGGTGTGTATCCTGTTGACCTGTTGGGTGTTGTATTGATGCTCCATAACACAGATGATAATTCTTCTACCCAACAACCCGGCGTTCTCTGCAAAGGAACCATGAGCCGGGGCTTGATGCCTCTCAAGATCTCTTGATTAGCTCTTTCTGCTTGACCATTGGACTGTGGGTGTGCCAATGATGAAACGTCGAGCCGGATGTGCTCTCGTTCGCAGAACTCCTTCATGGCACCTTTGGACAAATTGGTACCATTATCTGTGATGATACTGTGTGGAAAGCCAAACCGGAAAATTACTTTTTAATGAACTGAACCGCCGTGGCCGCATCATACTTGCTAACAGGTTCTTCCTCCACCCACTTTGTAAACTTGTCAACCGCCACCAGGAGGTGGGTTTTCTTATCTTTGGACCTTTTGAAAGGCCCAACCATATCCAGCCCCCAAGTCGCAAACGGCCAAGTAATTGGAATCATTCTTAATTCTTGAGCTGGTACATGAGCACGTCTTGAGAACCTTTGGCAACCATCACATCGTCTGACCAGATCCTCTACATCAGCATGAGCAGTTAACCAATAGAAGCCATGGCGAAACGCTTTAGCCACCAGAGATTTTGAACCGGCGTGGTGACCACAATCTCCTGTGTGGATCTCACGCAAAATTTTACGGCCTTCTTCAGGAGACACATAGCGTTGAAATGCTCCCGACACACTGCAATGATGCAACTCGCCGTTGATAATAGTCATGGACTTGGATCGCCGGATTATCTGTCTGGCCAGAATCTCATCCTCTGGTAACTCGCCCCGGTTCTTGTACGCCAGATAGGGAAGCGTCCAATCCGGAATAACATGAAGAGCTGCCACCAATTGAGCTTCTGGATCAGGAATAGCCAAATCCGCTTCGCCAGGGATCTTGACCGACGGGTTGTGCAACACATCTAGAAAAACATTGGGCGGAACCGGTTTGAGCTGAGAGCCCAGCCGGCTTAAAGCGTCTGCCGCTTCATTTTTCCGCCGGTCCACATGGTCCACTTGATAGCCTTTGAAATGACCTACAACAATATCCACCTCACGATGATATGCTGCCATGAGTGGATCCTTGGAGTCCCAAGTGCCAGACACTTGCTGAGCCACGAGGTCCGAGTCACCGATGCACTTAACTCGACATAGATTCATCTCCTTAGCCATCCGGAGACCATGGAGCAAGGCTTCATACTCAGCTGCATTTTTAGTACAAGGGAACATTAAGCGGAGAACATAACAAAACTTATCACCTCGTGGGGAAGTTAATACGACTCCAGCCCCCGAACCTTCCAATTGCCTGGATCCGTCAAAATGGATGGTCCAATATGTGTGATCTGGCTTTTCCTCAGGTGCTTGCATTTCCGTCCAATCATTGATAAAATCAACCAGTGCTTGAGACTTAATCGCCGTCCGAGGCACATACTTCAAATCGTGTGGCCCAAGCTCTATAGCCCACTTGGCAATCCGGCCAGTTGCTTCCCGGTTCTGGATGATATCCCCCAAAGGAGCAGAACTGACCACCGTAATTGGATGCCCTTGGAAGTATTGTTTAAGCTTTCGGCTTGCCATAAAAACTCCATACACCAGCTTCTGCCAATGCGGATACCTTTGCTTGGACTCAATGAGCAGCTCGCTGATATAATAGACCGGACGCTGAACCGGATGCTCCTTACCTGCCTCCTTTCGTTCCACCACAATAGCCACGCTGACTGCGCGAGCATTAGCAGCAACATATAGCAGTAACGGCTCCTTGTCAATGGGAGCGGCGAGCACAGACGGATTGGCCAATTGCCGCTTTAAGTCCTCAAATGCTTCATCAGCAGCAGAACTCCAGACAAACTGATCCGTCTTCTTCATCATCTGATACAAAGGGATTGCCTTCTCACCAAGACGACTGATAAACCGGCTTAACGCGGCAATCCGGCCTGCCAGGCGTTGAACATCATTGATACACTTCGGTTTAGCCAGGGAGGTGATGGCTGTGATCTTCTCCGGATTAGCCTCAATTCCCCTATTGGACACCAGGAAGCCTAATAACTTGCCCGCCGGTACACCAAAGACGCATTTATCCGGATTAAGCATCATCTTGTATGTCCTCAGGTTATCAAAGGTTTCCTTTAAATCATCAATCAGAGTCTCCTTCTCCCTGGATTTAACCACGATATCATCCACGTAGGCGTGTACATTACGGCCAATCTGTTTGTGTAGACAATTTTGCACACAACGATGATAAGTTGCCTGGGCACTCTTGAGCCCAAAGGGCATAGATACATAGCAGAAGGCTCCAAAGGGAGTTATGAATGCCATTTTCTCCTGGTCCTTAACTGCCATTTTGATCTGATGATAGCCAGAATATGCATCCAAAAAACTTAAACGCTCACAACCCGCCGTAGCATCAATAATTTGATCAATACGGGGAGGGCAAAAGGATCTGCTGGACAAGCTTTATTAAGATCTGTGTAATCCACACACATGCGCTAGGTGCCGTTTTTCTTAAGGACCAGCACCAGATTGGCAAGCCACTCAGGGTGAAAAACTTCAACAATAAAACCAGCTGCTAAGAGCCTGGCTACCTCTTCTCCAATTGCCTTGCGTCTTTCTTCGTTAAACTGGCGGAGGAACTGTTTCACCGGTTTGTATTTGGGATCCACATTAAGGGTGTGCTCAGCGAGTTGCCTCGGTACACCTGGCATGTCAAAGGGCTTCCATGCAAAAATGTCCCGATTCTCACGGATGAACTCGATGAGCGCGCTTTCCTATTTCGGATCCAAATTAGCACTGATGCTGAACTGCTTGGACGAATCGCCAGGTACAAAGTCAACAAGCTTAGTTTCTGCTGCCGATTTGAACTTCAGGGCCGGATCATGCTCCGTAGTTGGCTTTTTTAATGGAGTCATGTCCGCCGGATCAACATTGTCCTTATAATATTTTAGCTCCTCGGTAGCACAAACTGACTCTGCATAGGCCGCATCACCTTCCTCGCACTCCAAAGCGATTTTGCGGCTTCCGTGAACCGTTATTGTCCCCTTGTGACCCGGCATCTTGAGCTGCAAATACACATAACAGGGCCGTGCCATAAACTTGGCGTAGGCCGGTCGCCCAAATAGGGCGTGATACGGACTTTGGATTTTCACCACTTCAAACATCAATGTCTCCGACCTGGAATCATGATCATCCCCAAAGGCCACTTCCAGAGCTATCTTACCAACATGATATGCTGATCTGCCAAGTACTACACCGTGGAACACCGTATTAGACGGTTTAAGATTCTTATCTGTCAGCCCCATACGACGGAAGGTCTCATAGTACAAGATATTAATGCTGATACCTCCATCCATGAGCACCTTGGTGAACTTATAACCTCCCACCTGAGGCGCCACCACCAGAGCCAACTGACCCGGATTATCGACCTAGGGAGGGTGATCCTCTCTGCTCCATATGATTGGCTGTTCAGACCAACGTAGATAACGGGGTATGGCCGGTTCAACAGAGTTGACCGTCCGCCTCTGAACCTTCCGGTCTCGTTTGTCCAAGCTAGTGGTGAAGACATGGTACTGCCCACTACTCAACTGCTTTGGGTTGCTCTGGTAACCTGACTGTTGCTGCTGTTGGTTGTAACCACCCTGGTTGTTCTGACTATTTTGACCATTATGTCCGCCCGGATTACCATTAAATCCTGAACCAGAACTTCCTCCACCGTAACCCGGCCCGGATCCTGAGCCACCGCCGGATTCGTGATCATACCGGAAATTATTAGAATTCTTGAACTCCTGCATAATAAAGCAATCCTTCCAAAGGTGGTTTGCTGGCGCCTCCTTCGTCCCATGTCTTGGACAGGGCTGGCTTAACAAATAGTTTAGGCGGTCTGGGTTAGGGTTGGGTGCCCCATTACAATTTTTCGGTTTACCCCTGCGTCGCTGGCCATTGTCCTGTGCGTTGGTATTAGCCACAAATTCCATGCTACCATCCGCTTTACGCTTGCCTCCACCACCATTGCCTGCCCAGTGATGCTGCTGACCTTTGGAGTTGCTGTTCCTCTTTCCCTTCCCTGTCTTGTCATCATCAGATTCGGGATCCTTGATACTATCAGAATCAGCATATTTCACTAAAGCGGCCATGAGGGTCCCCATGTCAGTGCAGTGACGCTTCATTCGTCCCAACTTCAGCTTCAGGGGCCCAAACCGGCAGTTGCCTTCTAGGGTTAATACGGCGGTGTCAGCGTTGATGCGGTCTGAGGAGTGCAACACTTGTGAAACCCGGCGCACCCAATGAGTTGTTGATTCTCCTTCCTCCTGGACGCATGCAGCTAAATCCACTATCGACATAGGCTGTTTACATGTATCCTTGAAATTGCTGATAAACCGGGCTCGTAATTGGGCCCATGAACTGATAGAATTAGCCGGCAAGCTTTTTAACCAAGTACGGGCCGTTCCTTCAAGCATCATGGTGAAGTATTTCGCACACGCCGCGTCATCCACATCCAGCATCTCCATGGCCATCTCATAGCTCTCCACCCATGTCTCTGGAGGCTGATCCACCGTGTAATTTTGTACCTTGCGCAGACCCTTGAAATCCTTGGGCAGGCGCACATTGCGTAACGCGGGGATAAGGCAAGTCACCCCCAAAGAACTAGAAGTAACACCAGGTTCGATCGAGACGGTTGGACGAACCGGCGTGAGCTGCCGAGCCTGATGCTGCACGGCTAACTCGGCCTCCCTGCGCGCTCGGGCCCGGTTCACCACCTCCTGAGTGTTATCAGCACCACCCGTCGGGTTGTCGCCACGGGGTGCTCCATGTCGTTTGTTACTTGATACCGCCGGTTCATCCATATGTCTGCTATAGCTCCGTCTTGGACGGGGGGGTCGAGTGGATCCGGTCGCGGCTGTACGAGTATGGTTCCTATTGGATCAAAGCTGTCCTCAGAAGCTCCTTGACCCGTCGTGTTTCTACTGCCTGCGGCGAATCACCTTCAATTGGAATAGCCTCCAGCCGTGCAGCAGCGGCAACGAGATTGTCCATCGGGTTGGAGTAGTGACCCGGAGGTGTTAAAACAGCCTGATGTATAACGGTGTTTTGACGAGGCTGGTCCATCTAACGAGGCTGAACCGGTGCGCCGGTCCCGGGAGCTTCCGCCCGGTTTCCCTCCAGCGGATTGCCGGTTCCTGCTCCTGGAGTATTAAAAAGGTCTCTGGCCTCAAAAACCGGAGGCAAATGGGATCGGTACTTCCTCCTCATGACTTCCTGTGACGCACTCTGGTCCAACATGAGCCTGTAGGCTTGTGCGTCTAAAGCGGCCCGCTCCGCGGCCATCCTGGTGTCCTCAGCTGCCAGATCTGCCTTGGCCTGGGTGATCTGTTCCTTCACTTTTGCAATCTCGGCGTTGTGAACACCCTGATCCGCCGGATTAGCCTCCGCCATAAGCGCAACCAATGCATCAAACAACTCTGATATAACTTGAGCCGGCGGGTGCACAGGGCCTCCTGCCCCGGCAGCCATCGCCGCTGCTGAACCGAAGGTGGTTGCCGCAGCAGTCAAAGAATGAAGCACCGCTTGTGTACCAGTCATGAATATTCCAACCCGGTTGGGCAGATCAGAGGGGTCCGGAATGCTGTCGCCATCGGAACAACCCCCAATCCGGCCGTCTTGTAGCTGATAAAGATATTCGGTTTCTCCGGTCGATGACTCGTCATCGGAACAAACGACGGTATCGCCGCGAGATTCCGATCCATCCTCATAACTTCCTCCATGGATGACTCCCACGAAGGCACGCTTCATGGCCGGTTTAACCCGGGCGGATCGCGCACGCTGAGCCGTCTCGACGAGATCGGTGCAGATGTCCGGCTCAGGGCCCGACTCATCGATCTTGCCAATGAAAACGTGATTGCCACCAAAGGGGACCCGGTACCCGTACTCAATTGAGCCGGCCTCGAGGCCCCAGCCTGCGTCGTCGATGTAGAGCTTGCCGTGACGACTCTTAGTCATACGGCCTACGGCATAGCCCTCGAGTCCTTCAAAGCGGCCCTCCAAGAACCGGAAACCATCGTGCGATAGCCCCACGGTGGGCGCCAACTGTCGTGGAATTGTCACGGCAGATGTCCTAGAGAAAGGACTTAGTCGTGGAGCCATCGCGGCGGGTTAGCTTGAAGGGGTTAAAGCGGACACAGGGACGCAAGAGAGCTTATACTAGTTCGGCCCCTTCGATGAAGGTAAAAGCCTACGTCTAGTTGTGATGGAATTGATGGGGTTTCGATGACTAGGGAGCAAACAATCTTCGCCTATGTCTCGAGTTGTTGTCTGTTGTCCTTGAACCGCCGCCGGGTCGTCCCCTTATATACACGGGTGACTCCCGTCGGCTTACGAAGTCCCAATACCGGCTCATAGATGTGTCCGATTTGGTCTCTACTTATTTCTAACTTACAATACAAGTTAACCTCTAACGCCGGTTTACGGCTACAGGCCTTGAACTGCCCATGGGCCTTGAGCCCTCATCTGTCTTCTTGGGCTTTAACATACTTAACTACTGACGATTTAACCCGACCCAGGTAGGCCGGTTTATGCCCAGTAGTAATATCCCCAATAGAGTCTATGTCAGAGCTAAAAAGCAAGTCCACATACTCAACTATCATCTAGTCCTTCATAAGTGCTAACACTCACGCAATACTTGTGGTTACGGAGTTTTAATCGGACACAGAGAAAGATAGGGGCTTATAGTTTTGCCCCACAACATTTTACCTCAAGGGTAATGTCAACAATAATAATTCATGCTCCCCTACATCCAATTAGATATATATATATATATCATGTTCTTTCCAACATGCTGGGCTTGCCAAAGGATAAAATGGAAAAGGAAAGGTGAAGATCACCGTGACTCTTGCATAAGGTAGAGGATAATAATAAAAGATAGGCCCTTCGCAGAGGGAAGCATAGGTTGCCATACGCTTTTGTGGTTGGATGCATAAAATCTCAATGCGAAAGAACATCACTTTATATTGCCCCTTGTGATGTGAACCTTTATTATGCAGTCCGTCGCTTTTATTACTTCCACATCACAAGATCGTATAAAGCTTATTTATCCCACACCAATCAATCATACATATTTAGAGCAATTTTAATTGCTTTGCACCAATGACAACTTACTTGAAGGATCTTACTCAATCCATAGGTAGATATGGTGGACTCTCATGGCAAAACTGGTTTAAGGGTTATTTGGAAGCACAAGTAGTATCTCTACTTGGTGCTGAGAATTTGGCTAGCATGAGGGGGAAAGAAAAGCACAACATGTTAGAGGATCCATGACAACATACTTTATCTCATATATAAGAAAACATAACTCATTATGTTGTCTTCCTTGTCCAACATCAACTCTTTAGCATGTCATATTTTAATGAGTGCTCCCAATCATAAAAGATGTCAATGATAATGTATCTATATGTGAAACCTCTCTTTCCTTATTACTTCCTATTAATTGCAACAATGACCAAAGCTATGTCTGCCAACTCCCAACAACTTTTAATCATCATACTCTTTCTATGTGAAGTCATTACTCTTAATAAGATCAATATGAACTCTTTGTTTCTTTTTATTCTTTTCTTCTTTTATTTTTATCCACTCAAGATCATGGCAAAATAATCAAGCCCTTGACTCAACACTAATCTTTATTATATATAGCTCACAGACTCGATTACATAGAGAGATCATAAGGCAAAACTCAAAACTAGATCATGCCATAAACTTTATTCTACTAGATCAAGATACTACTAATAGGATCGAACTAAGAAAAACGGTAAAGATAGGAGTTGTGATTGTGATACGATACCGGGGCACCTCCCCCAAGCTTGGCAGTTGCCAAGGGGAGTGCCCATACCCATGTGATTATGTCTCCTTCTTTGTTGTTGGAGAAGGTGAATGTGTTGTTGATGGTGCGGGCTTGCCCTTCTCTTTCTCCAACTTGCGTCGAAGGGTGAAATTATCGATCCTCAACTCATCATTCTCTATCTCAAGCTTTATTATCCTTTTGCATAATGCCTCTTTGCTTTCTTGCTTGAAACGAGGGGGAACTGGTTCATCTTCATCTTCCTCATCGGGGTACCATATATACGGATAGGTATCCTTGAATATGTTTTTATCGAAAGGCCAGTAAGAAACTGGGCAATCCTCCTCTGAATCTTAAGACGACATGTTGATTTAATCTGCAGCAGCACAACTCAAAACAAAAACAGAGGATATTTGCATGATACAGGAGTCAAAACCTTCGGGAGAATATATAGTGAACTTTTACCGACCAAAATACGAATCGTGGAAGAAAACGGAGTCCGGAGGGCACACGAGGTGCTCACGAGGTAGGGGGGTGCTCCCAGGGGGGTAGGGCGCGCCCACCACCCTCGTGGGGCCCTCGTGTCCTTCCCGGACTGCTGCTTATTTTTCTATTTTTCTAAATATTACAAAAAGAGAAATATTGCCTTAAAATTTTTTTTGGAGTCGGTTTACTTACCGTATCACATACCTATTCCTTTTCGGAGTTTGAAACGGTCTGGAAAGTGTCTCTTATGTATTCCTCCGGGGTTACGGTTTCAATAATATTGGTTTCAACATTTATAGGATTACCTGAGACATAATGTTTAATTCTTTGACCGTTTACCACCTTTGGGTTTGTACCTTTGAAGTTGTTGATCTTTATGGCACCGGAACGATAGACCTCCTCGATAACGTAGGGGCCTTCCCATTTAGAGAGAAGTTTTCCTACAAAAAATCTTAAACGAGAGTTTTATAGCAATACATAATCACCTACATTAAACTCACGCTTTTGTATCCTTTTATCATGCCATCTTTTAACCTTTTCTTTAAACAACCTGGCATTTTCATATGCTTGGGTTCTCCATTCATCAAGTGAGCTAATATCAAATAACCTCTTCTCACCGGCAAGTTTGAAATCATAGTTGAGCTCTTTAATAGCCCAATATGCCTTATGTTCTAGTTCGAGAGGTAAGTGACATGCTTTTCCATAAACCATTTTATACGGAGACATACCCATAGGATTTTTGTATGCAGTTCTATAAGCCCATAATGCATCATCAAGTTTCTTGGACCAATTCTTTCTAGACCTATTAACAGTCGTTTGCAAAATTAATTTGAGCTCTCTATTTCTCAATTCTACTTGACCACTAGACTATTAATGATAAGGAGATGCAATTCTATGATTAACATCATACTTAGCATGCATTTTACGGAAAGCACCATGAATAAAGTGTGAACCACCATCAGTCATTAAATATCTAGGGACTCCAAACCTCGGAAAAATAACTTCCTTAAGCATTTTAATAGAAGTGTTATGATCATCACTACTAGTTGGAATAGCTTCTACCCACTTAGTAACGTAATCAACAGTAACTAGAATATGTGTATATCCATTAGAGGCAGGAAAAGGTGCCATATAATCAAAGCCCCAAACATCAAATGGTTCAATTACAAGTGAATAATTCATAGGCATTTCTTGACGTCTACTAATATTACCAATTCTTTAACATTCATCGCATGACAAGACAAACTTACGGGCATCCTTGAAGAGAGTAGGCCAATAAAAACCGGATTGCAATACCTTATGTGCAGTTCTATCTCCAGCGTGGTGTCCTCCATAAGCTTCAGAGTGACACTTGCGTAGGATTTGTTCCTGTTCATGCTCTGGTACACAACGTCTAATAACACCATCTACTCCTTCTTTATAAAGATGTGGGTCATCCCAAAAGTAATGTCTTAAAACATAGAAAACCTTTTTCTTTTGCTGGTATGTGAAGCTAGGTGGTATAAACTTAACAACAATATAATTAGCATAATCATCATACCAAGGAGTACTACGTGAAGTACTTATAACATTTAATTGTTCATCCGGAAAGCTATCATCAATAGGTAGTGGGTCATCAAGAACATTTTCTAACCTAGACAAGTTGTCTGCAACGGGGTTCTCAGCTCCCTTTCTATCAACAATATGCAAATCAAATTCTTGTAGCAAGAGAACCCATCTGATAAGTCTAGGTTTAGCATCTTTCTTTTCCATAAGATATTTAATAGCACCATGATCAGTGTGAATAGTTACTTTAGAATCAACAATATAAGGTCTGAACTTATCACACGCAAATACAACTGCTAACAGTTCCTTTTTAGTAGTAGCATAATTTCTTTGAGCATTGTCTAGAGTCTTACTAGCATAATGGATAACATTTAATTTCTTATCAACTCTTTGCCCTAGAACAGCACCTACAGCATAATCACTAGCATCACACATAATTTCAAAGGGTAAATTCCAATCAGGTGGCTGAACAACAGGTGCAGAGACTAATGCTTTCTTAAGTATTTCAAATGCTTCTACACAATCATCATCAAAGACAAATGGTATATCTTTTTGCAATAAATTAGTCAGAGGCCGAGAAATTTTTGAGAAGTCCTTAATGAACCTCTTATAAAATCCGGCGTGACCAAGGAAACTTTTTATACCTTTGATGTCCTTGGGACATGGCATCTTTTCAATAGCATCAACCTTGGCTTTATCAACTTCAATACCTCTTTTAGAAACTTTATGCCCCAAGATAATACCTTCATTAACCATAAAGTGGCACTTTTCCCAATTCAAGACAAGATTAGTTTCTTCACATCTCTGCAAAACTCGATCAAGATTGCTCAAGCAATCATCAAAAGAGGAACCATAGACGGAAAAGTCGTCCATGAAAACCTCACAAATCTTTTCACAAAAGTCAGAGAATATAGCCATCATGCATCTTTGAAAGGTAGCAGGTGCATTACATAAACCAAAAGGCATACGTCTATAAGAAAAAGTACCAAAAGGGCATGTAAAAGTAGTCTTTGATTGATCTTTAGCTGACACATGTATTTGAGAGAAACCAGAATAACCATCTAGAAAGCAGTAATGTGTATGTTTGCATAATCTTTCTAGCATTTGATCAATAAAAGTTATGGGGTAATGATCTTTCTTAGTAGCTTTATTTAATTTGCGGAAATCGATTACCATCCTATAACCTGTGATAATTCTTTGCGGGATCAATTCATCCTTATCATTAGGAACAACAGTAATACCTCCTTTCTTAGGGACACAATGGACATGACTTACCCACTGGCTATCAGGAACGGGATAAATTATACCTGCCTCCAGAAGCTTTAATATTTCTTTTCTTACCACTTCTTTCATTTTAGGATTCAGACGTCATTGAGGATCACGAACTGGTTTGGTGACCGCCTCCAAATTTATTTTATGTTGACATAGAGTGGGACTAATGCCCTTAAGATCATCAAGAGTATATCCAATAGCAGCACGGTGCTTCTTCAGAGTTTTCAATAATCTTTCTTCTTCATGCTCTGAAAGGTTAGCACTAATAATAACAGGATATATCTTCTTTTCATCAAGATAAGCATATTTAAGATTATCAGGAAACGGTTTAAGCTCAAACACGGGATCACCCTTAGGTGGAGGAGGATCCCCTAAAATTTCAACAGGAAAATTGTGTTGCAGAATAGGTTCCTGTTTAAAGAATACTTCATCTATTTCCCTTCTTTCATTCATGAACATATCATTTTCATGGTCTAGCAAATAGTGTTCTAAAGGATCACTAGGAGGTACGGCAATAGAAGCAAGACCAATAATTTCATCCTTACTAGCCAATTCTTCCTCACGATGTTGTTTACTAAATTTGGAGAAATTAAACTCATGAATCATATCATCCAAGCCAATAGTAACAACATTCTTTTCGCAATCTATCCTAGCATTAACAGGGTTCAAGAAGGGTCTACCAAATATAATGGGACAAAAGCTATCTTGTGGAGAACTGAGAACAAGAAAATCAGCAGGATATTTAGTTTTCCCACACAAGACTTCAACATCTCTAACAATCCCAATTGGTGAAATAGTATCTCTATTAGCAAGTTTGATTGTGACATCAATACCTTCTAACTCAGCAGGTGCAATTTCATGCTTAATTTCTTCGTACAAAGCATGCGGTATAACACTAGCACTAGCACCCATATCACATAAGCCATGATAACAATGATCTCCTATTTTAACAGAAATAACAGGCACGCCTACCACAGGTCTATGTTTATCTTTAGCACACAGTTTAGCGATTCTAGCAGTTTCACCGTTGAACTGAATAACATGCCCATCAATATTATCAGACAAGAGATCTTTAACAATAGCAATATTAGGTTCTACTTTAACTTGCTCAGGAGGAGTATAAGTTCTAATATTGCTTTTACGAACAACAGTTGAAGCTTTAGCATGATCCTTTATTCTAACAGGGAAAGGTGGTTTCTCAACATAAGAAGTAGGAACAATAGGATCATTATAAGTGACAGTCTTTTCTTCAACTTTAATAGGTGCATCTACTTTTACTTCTATGGGAGGATGATATTTAAACCACTTCTCCTTAGGGAGATCAACATAAGTAGCAAAATATTCACAGAAAGAAGCTACTATCTCAGAGTCAAGTCCATATTTAGTGCTAAACTTACGGAAAATATCGGTATCCATAAAAGATTTAACACAATCAAACTTAGGTGTCATACCTGACTCCTTACCTCCGTCGAGGTCCCAATCTTCAGAGTTGCATTTAATTCTATCCAATAAGTCCCATTTGAATTCAATAGTCTTCATCATAAAAGAGCCAGCACAAGAAGTATCGAGCATGGTGCGATTGTTTTCAGAAAGCCGAGCATACAAATTTTGAATAATTGTTTCCCTTGGAAACCCATGATTGGGGCATGAATATAACATTGATTTAAGCCTCCCCCAAGCTTGAGCGATGCTTTCTCCTACGCAAGGCCAAAAATTATATATATAATTGCGATCACGATGAACAAGATGCATAGGGTAATACTTTTGATGAAATTCCAATTTCAATCTTCTATAGTTCCATGATCTCATATCATCACATAGCCTATACCATGTCAATGCGTCTCCCTTCAAAGATAAAGGGAAGACCTTCTTCTTAGCAACATCATCGGGTATAACCTGCAAGCTTAAATAATCCACAAACTTCATCCACATATATTAAGTGCTCATCAGGATGCTTTGTTCCATCTCCTGTAAAAGGATTAGCTAGCAGTTTTTCCATCATACCCGAAGGAAATTCAAAAGGAGTTTCATTTTCAATAGGTTCAGTAGGTTGAGGAGCAACTCTTTGCTCTACTGGACGGGGTGAAGATACCCCGAACAAGCTCCTCAGAGGATTACTTTCCATAGTAACAAGTGACAGTAAATTTCAGCACACTATATACATTTTTCCTTACCAAATTCCACCTACCAAAGGCGCTTCACTCCCCGGCAACGGCGCCAGAAAAGAGTCTTGATGACCCACAAGTATAGGGGATCTATCGCAGTCCTTTCGATAAGTAAGAGTATCGAACCCAACGGGGAGCAGAAGGAAATGATAAGCGGTTTTTAGCAAGGTATTCTCTGCAAGTACTGAAATAAGTGGTAACAGATAGTTTTGTGATAAGGTAAATTGTAACGAGCAATAAGTAACAAAAGTAAATAAAGTGCAGCAAGGTGGCCCATACCTTTTTGTAGCAAAGGACAAGCCGGAACAAACTCTTATATAAGGAAAAGCGCTCCCGAGGACACATGGGAATATCGTCAAGCTAGTTTTCATCACGTTCATATGATTCGCGTTCGGTACTTTGATAATTTGATATGTGGGTGGACCGGTGCTTGGGTGCTGTTCTTACTTGAACAAGCATCCCACTTATGATTAACCTCTATTGCAAGCATCCGCAACTACAACAAAAGTATTAAGGTAAACCTAACCGTAGCATGAAACATGTGGATCCAAATCAGCCCCTTACGAAGCAATGCATAAACTAGGGTTTAAGCTTCTGTCACTCTAGCAACCCATCATCTACTTATTACTTCCCAATGCCGTCCTCTAGGCCCAAATAATGGTGAAGTGTTATGTAGTCGACATTCACATAACACCACTAGAGGCTAGACAACATACATCTCATCAAAATATCGAACGAATACCAAATTCACATGACTACTAATAGCAAGACTTCTCCCTTGTCCTCAGGAACAAATGTAACTACTCACAAAGCATATTCATGTTCATAATCAGAGGGGTAATAATATGCATAAAGGATCTGAACATATGATCTTTCACCAAATAAACCAACTAGCATCAACTACAAGGAGTAATCAACACTACTAGCAACCTACTAGCACCAATCCCGGACTTGGAGACAAGAATTGGATACAAGAGATGAACTAGGGTTTGGAGATGAGATGGTGCTGGTGAAGATGTTGATGGAGATTGCCCTCTCCTGATGAGAGGAGCGTTGGTGATGACGATGGTGATGATTTCCCCCTCCCGGAGGGAAGTATCCTCGGCAGAACAGCTCTGCCGGAGCTCTAGATTGGTTCCGCCAAGGTTCTGCCTCGTGGCGGCGGAGTCTCGTCCCGAAAGGTTGCTTCTGATTTTTTTCTCATCGAAAGACTTCATATAGCAGAAGATGAGCGTCGGAGACCCACCAGGGGGCCCACGAGGTAGGGGGCGCGCCCTAAGGGGGAGGAGGGCGCCCCCACCCTCGTGAGCAGGGTGTGGGCCCCCTGGACTTCATCTTTGGCGAGGATTTTTCTTTATTTATTTTAAGATGTTCCGTGGAGTTTCAGGACTTTTGGAGTTGTGCAGAATAAGTCTCTAATATTTGCTCCTTTTCCAGCCCAGAATTCCATCTGCCGGCATTCTCCCTCCTTATGTAAACCTTGTAAAATAAAAGAGAATAACCATAAGTATTGTGACATAACGTGAAATAACAGCCCATAATGCAATAAATATCGATATAAAAGCATGATGCAAAATGGACGTATCATGCAGCAAGCATCATTAGCAAGACAGGAACAAAAATTGGGCACATCCTACTTGTAAGGATATGCCCGGAAAGGATCACACAACAAGCAAATCACCAGCACAAGCATAAGGAAAGACTGCCTAATGCACAATGCAACCATGGATCAAGTAACTTTCATATGTCAAGAGCTCCAACCATGAATCAATTAACTTTCATGTGCCAATGAGCAACAAGAGTAAATCCGTACAAGTGCAAACATCAGGATGTGGCCTGGTAGATCACAAAGTACATATATATAAGCAGCAGCAACTGGATTGGGCTTACACAAACAAGGAGCAACAAACATCAAGGATTGTAGAAGAACGATCAAAAGCTATAACTTGCCCATGCAAGACAGGGTACTGAAAATCGAGTAAACTGCACAAGCATGGACCCGAACCTAAATGAATATACGCCTCTGAAAGCAGCAAGCAGGAACAAAAGAACCAAAGCAATCATAAGAAAGAAAGGATGTGTTTCTTTTCGACAAGATCGGAAGGATAACCCCACAAGCAGCAGGATAGGCACACACAACTAATAAAGCAAGCCAAGGAAAGCACGACTAACCTTGCTAGCCAACAACATAGACGGTCAGCAAACAAGCAAAGGACCTGGATAGGTAACGAAACGAGAAACAAAGCCATGTCAGTTCCCGTGCATTTGTCAAACAGGACACGAGCAAGGAAGAACTCACCTTCTCGATCAGCAAGGTGAAGGACGAACAACAAAGAGACTGACCCTGCACAAACAACGGAAGGAGGAGATTACCAATTCAACTAACATCGACCACTCTTGCTCTCCAATTGGACTATCTGGCACTTGTGTTGAGACACCGAAGGTCAACATGCCGAGAAAAGTCTCGTGGCACTCCATCTGCAGAAAATTCGACACAAGTTTCATATAGCACCACATCATATAGCCTACCTAGCAGAATCAATATCAAAGGAAAATCTTTATATAAGTAGTAGTAGCAACATCAGTAGCATTGAACATATTTAGCAGTACACCATTTGAATAAATTCAGCTCGGTAGCACTGAACATATTTAATTAACCACCTAGCCTGAACATATCCAGCAATAGAGACCCCAAAGGCCATCCCAGTCCAGCGATAGAGATCCCATAGGCCATCACCATGCTCCCCGTCCCTGCTGCGCGGCGACTCCTGCTGGGGTCCATCCGCGGCAACCCCGACCACGAGCTCCCGAGGGTCCAGCTGCTCCAGGACACAATTTTGGGTCAAATTATAAAACCCCATCCATCTCCCCACGAACTGCAAGAACTTGCAGAAGGGTCGGCGAGTATCAAACCAATCCATTCGAAGAACCTACGAACGCGCCATATGCTACAGCCAAGAACTCATTCCCCCCATGAACTGGGCACCGCACCGGACCAGACAACCAAGAACCCATATCTTCGATAGACTGGGCGCAAGAAAGAGGCCAAGAAGGACATAGAGAACACCCACCAAATTTCACCAACCGAACCAAGATGCTAGAGGACGATGGGCATGGATGAGAAGGTAAAGGGGATTACAGAGAGAAACTCACGGGCGTGTAGGCTGGTGTGCGTGGCTGCTGCTCTACTCCTCCTGACGAGTCTGGATCAAGGTCACGCTCCTCGGCTTCGGCTCGAGCTCCTCCTGCCGAGGCCGGGTCGAGGTCGACGGGCGCCTATAGAGCATGGGGCGAGGCGCAGCTGGCTGCGCCCGTGCCCCCCTGCATCCTGCCGAGTCACCCCTCGGCTCGAGCTCAAGCTAGGTGGCCACGGTGAAGAGGTGTAGAAGGGGGCTCAGAGGCTGCTGGTGCGGCGGCGGCGGCAAGAGAGGAGGCGGACGAGGCCGAGGAGGCAGCGGCAGGAGAGGAGGTGGTTGCGAGGGCGCGGGCGCGGGCGGTGGCAGTAGAGGAGGCGGACGAGGCCGAGGCGGCGGCGGCAGGAGAGGAGGCGGACGAGGCCGAGGCGGTGGTGAGTGGTGACGCCAGGAGAGGAGGCGGCTGCGGGGGCGCGGGCTAGGTCTAGCTGTTTTTGCCTCTTCTCACTGCCGCTTCCCCTTTTCTTCGTGCCCCCACGCTGCCAGCTATATAGCGAATAAAAGGAGACGTGGCCAGTGCCGCTGGTTGGGCGCACTGGCTCATTCTTTATGGGGGTGTTTGGTTCCGTGTGTTGTATGGGGGTCGCATCCACCATGCAAGATATGGGTTGTTTGGTAACCTATATATGGGCCCATCAGCCTGGCCCGGTGGATGCAAAAAGAGGCCTCTCAGCCAGGCTGAGGGAAACGCAGGATTCCCGCGTATCTCTCCTGCAGGCTCGTTTCTCTGTTCTCCTTCGTCTCCCTTTTTCCTCTTCGTCAAGCGCCGCTGCCGGGACAACTCCCCCTTATCCACATCGACCAAGCGCCGCCTCATTCGTCTTTGTCAAGCACCACTAACTCCGTTCTGCACATCAAGCGCCGCCGCCATCCTCTACCAAACGCCGCCGCCGCCGCCCACCAAGAGCAACCGCCGCCGACAGCTCTTGCCTCCTCGTGACGCCGCCAGATCTTGCCTCCTCGTGCCGCCGCAGGGAGGAACACCGTGTTCGCTGATGGGTTTCCTCGACTAAGTGCGGCGGCCGCCGTTGCCCTTGTCAAGTGCAGCCATCTTCCTTCGCCTCCAGCAAGCGCTGCTCCGCACGCCGGATCCTGCTGCCGCAAGCAAGGATCCAACTGTCTGGAACCACCGAATCCCATCGCTTCACGTTGGTGCATGCTCCTCCTTTCGCATAATTTTCAGCAACATTCAGAAGAAATCTACCTCATACAACCATGATATACATAGGGAACCAAACACCCATCTTGGCTCTACTTTGCATCAGCTAAACCAGGCTGTGGTTAATCAGGTTCCCCCGTGCAATGCAGTCGAAAGCCACCCAGGCAACCAAACACGCCCTATATGTTCAATGGCACAATGGGTTATCTAGAAGGTTGGTTGCGCTTGCTTGGTATAACAGCATTGGATGATCATGCCATGTACTAGCACCACACGGGATGCATCGTTCAGGTGCTGCGCGGCACGACAAACTGATGCGACACATCTCGAGCAACCAGGAAGGAAATTGTTAGATATTACCTATCACCGGGTCGAAGGCGTGCATGAGATGAGATCATGAGAGCATCCTTGGAAGCCTAACCAAATACACGCTGCGTATCCAGACGCATGGGCATGCCCACGGTAGCGGATTTGGTGCAGTTCAATAGGTAGGGTGTACTTGGCGCGCGTCCTTCAAAAAGTGGCACGACGTCCGCTGGTCGGGCATTGTGCCCGCCTGTGCTGGCCACGACTTATTTAAATCTCTATTCATAATGGACAAGTTGGTTAAATAGTTTCATCACTTTTTTCTGATTTTTTTATCCCCTCCATTACCCCTTTTCTACGGGTTTATTTTCCTCTCTATTCTTTCCTCGTAAACCAACACTTTCCTAAGATACAAAAGATCACATGTCTAATTTTCCTAACTTACCTAAATCAACTGATTCCTCCCATCAATGCAATTTACTTTAGGAAATAAAATAACGAATTTTAAGAAAACAAATAATGGAATTGAAGAAAAAAATCTGATTGATTACTTAACCTCACGGCGGCCAGCCTTTGAACATTGCGGCATGGCGTGCGAGGGACAATGCGGCCCGGGCACGCGTCTGAGATCCCAGATATCCACTCGATGATCTCTCCTTTTCTCCACAGCCGAGAAGGTCTCGGGGCCGAGGACAGAGGATCCGGCTGTACTGAGGCCGGTAGCGGCCAGATTGCCACCATGGGCAAGTAGGTATGCGGTCGGATCTCGAGATGGAGGTGGTGGCGCTGGTGAACGGCAGCAAGGACAGCTTCTTCAACATGATGTGGTGCCTCGACTAAAATCACAAGGTCACACGATCCATCCATCCTCCGGCCACTCAGTATGTCCCCCTATTTTTCTAAGCTTCTGCTGAAGTATGGAAGCCATAGTTTCAGTACGCCTGACTGCTTCTTGATGTGTGTATGTGTTTGATGTGCTCGCCGCCACAACTGAGCGTGTGTGTGTGCGTTGTGCCGCTGCCGCTGCTTTGCATCAGTGTGTGTTTACTTGCCGCTGCTGGTGTTATGCATGTGTGCTTTCTCCAAGCTTCAGAATATGCATGGTTGCACATGAACACGTATAAAGCTCATATGCAGGTTGCATCTTAGTGGGGTATTTGGATACCCAAAACATGCACTATGATGTACATTGGTAGTAGTGAATCCGATGCATTGACTTCACACAACCGCGTATATAATGACTTTTCCTCTGATTATTAATTCATTTTCCTTCTCTATAATTTTTGTTTGGTGGCGGGATTGATCTCTCCAGCTGTTCGTTTCACACATGGAGCAATCAAACTGTGTCTGTGCTCGGGCGCCCCTTGCTGCTCAAATTCTTCGTTGTTTCTTTTAGGCTGGATGATGTGCTTTGTTTGGTTTGTGATATGGGTAAGCACCTTTGTACAGGTAAGCTTATAACTTTTTATCTGCTAATGTAAATATTTCCTTCCATCATGTACATGATATGCCAAACAAACATATTAGAATAGTTATTCAAATGGTTGTTTATTATTATTTTAAATAAGAAAGAATTATGCAGTGTAATTACGTGCAGAGGCCAGGTCCAATCCCGCATGGAGGCCGGCAAGTGCAGGTTGCACGTCCGTCTCATGCCCCTCATCGTCTGTAATTCTGAATATACATGTGTTTTTAAATGCTACACATGTTCTCAAACTGGATCATATTTATGCATTGATTTTAAAGTATCCTTCCAAATTTTGACTCATGACCCAACAAAGAAGAGTTCAAGCTATGCAAGACTCAAAGAAGAGGTCAGTTTCTTCCATGCAGATAAAGCTGCATATTTACTTAAGATCTGGGCACAATGTGTTTTCCTACAATTGTATTCTTAATATCTTTACCATGTAGTATTACCAAGTATTGCTTCACAATCCCCCTATCTCTTTACCTATAAGTAATTGTTCCTAGCATGTATGTCAGCTACCACTAGTAGAAAAGGGGGAAAAGGTCCATGCCGGGTCAGCCCATTAGTCCCGGTTCAGTCTAGAACCGGGACCCATGGGGGCATTGGACCCAGTTCGTGAGCCCAGGGGGCCGGCCGGGCCACGTGGGCCATTGGTCCTGGTTCGTCTGGACCTTTGGTCCCGGTTGGTGGGACGAACCGGGAGCAATGGGCCTGGCTCCTGGCCCACCACCATTGGTCCCGGTTGGTGGCTTGAACCGGGACCAAAGGCTCCCCTTTAATCCCGGTTCATGCCACCAACCGGGACCAATGAGGTGCCTATATATACCCCCTCGCGTAAGAGCAAAGCACACTGCTCTGTTTTTCTGGCCGCCGAGGGGGAGAGGGGTTGGTGGTGCTCTAGCTCACCTCCTATGCACACAAGGTGTTCGATGGAATACTCGAGCCACACTACTTAAGCTTTCTCCTCTCCAAGCTCTACCTCCAAGCTCCATTTTCCTCAATATTTGTCTAGGTTTAGCGGTCCGTCACGCCCCGTCCCCGTCTTCACCGCCGTCGATCACCCGCACCGAGCTCATCGCCGGCACCACCGTGGTGAGCCTCCTGTTCTTATCTTCTTTCTGAAAGGAAAAATATTCTTACTTGTATGTTTACATAGATACTTGTATTATTTTCTTACTTTTATTATTGCATCTTATATAGTGCGATGGTTTTGGTATCCGCCCCCGTCGGCCCTCGTCCTGTCTATGATTCGGATGTGGTATATATTATCTTTATAACTATTGGTTCATTTATTGTTTGTGAAAATTATGCCGACCAACGTGACACAGATTTTATTTATCTAGGAGGTATGTGAACCGGAAATTCGAACCGACCCTATTGTCGAGAGGTTAAATTTAGTTGAAGAAGAAAACAATTTCTTGAAGGAAAAAATAAAAAAATTGAGGAGGAGAAGATGATATTGGAGTTGCATGTTGCGGATGTCGACGATGATCAGAAGATCAAGATGGATGCAATGCGCTTGAAGATTAGAAAGATTAGAAAATATGCCATTCATACCGAGGCTTGGTATCATTATGCCGTTGGATCAATTGTTACCTTGGTTGCGATTATGATCACATTTGTTTTCGCATTGAAATGTTTTACATAGTTTCAATGTATGGTTTAATTAATTAGATGCTCTGGACAGCTATATGTTGTTAGATGAGAACTATGCATGTACTTTGGTTTTAATGTGATGATGAACTTCTATTAATTTGGACACTTAATTATATATAGTGCACGCAGATGAACCGACAATGGATGTACGGTGACAGACACACCTCCGAGTACATTAAGAGCGTGCATGAGTTTCTCGATGCGGCTGAGGCAAACAAGCAGAATGGTTTTATGTGTTGTCCATGCAATAAATGAGGGAATACGATGTCTTACTCTAACCGAAAAATCCTTCACACCCACCTTCTTTACAAGGGTTTCATGCCACACTATAATGTTTGGACAAGGCACGGAGAAATAGGGGTTATGATGGAAGACGGAGAAGAAGAAGAGTACGATGACAACTATGTGCCCCCTGAATACGGTGATGCTGCAATGGGGGGAGCTGGTGAAGATCAAAAGGAACCAGACGATGTGCCAATGATGCTGCAACGGGTGAAGCTGCTGAAGATCAAGAGGAACCAGATGATGTGCCCGATGATGATGATCTCTGTCGGGTCATTGTCGATGCAAGGACGCAATGCGGAAGTCAAAAGGAGAAGCTGAAGTTCGATCGCATGTTAGAGGATCACAAAAAAGGGTTGTACCCCAATTGCGAAGATGGCAACACAAAGCTCGGTACCGTACTGCAATTGCTGAAGTGGAAGGCAGAGAATGCTGTGCATGACAAAGGATTTGAGAAGCTACTGAAAATATTGAAGAAGTTTCCAAAGGATAACGAATTGCCCGACAATACATACGCAGCAAAGAAGGTCGTATGCCCTCTAGGATTGGAGGTGGAGAAGATACATGCATGCCCTAATGACTGCATCCTCTACTGCGGTGCATACAAGGATCTGAACGCATGCCCGGTATGCGATGCATTGCGGTATAAGATTAGACGAGATGACCCTGGTGATGTTGACGGCGAGCCCCACAGGAAGAGGGTTCCTGCGAAGGTGATGTGCTATGCTCCTATAATACCACGGTTGAAACGTCTGTTCAGAAACGGAGAGCATGTCAAGTTGATGCGATGGCACAATGAGGACCGTAAGAAAGACGGGAAGTTGAGAGCACCCGCTGACGGGTCGCAGTGGAGAAAAATCGAGAGAAAGTACTGGGATGAGTTTGCGGAGGACCCAAGGAACGTATGGTTTGCTTTAAGCACAGATGGCATTAATCCTTTCGAGGAGCAGAGCAGCAATCACAGCACCTGGCCCGTACTCTATGCATGTATGACCTTCCTCCTTGGATGTGCATGAAGCGGAAGTTCATTATGATGCCAGTTCTCATCCAAGGCCCTAAGCAACCCTACAATGACATTGATGTGTACCTAAGGCCATTAGTTGAAGAACTTTTACAACTGTGGAATGGAAACGGTGTACGTACGTGGGATGAGCACAAACAAGAGGAATTTAACCTAAAGGCGTTGCTGTTCGTGACCATCAACGATTGGCCCGCTCTCAGTAACCTTTCAGGACAGACAAACAAAGGATACCACACATGCACGCACTGTTTAGATGACACTGAAAGTATATACCTGGACAAATGCAGGAAGAATGTGTACCTGGGCCATCATCGATTTCTTCCGACCAACCATCAATGTCGAAAGAAAGGCAAGCATTTCAAAGGCGGGGCAGATCACCGGAAGAAGCCCGCCATGCATACCGGTGATCACGTACTTGCTATGGTCAATGATTTACACGTAATCTTTGGAAAGGATCCCGACACACTAGCTGTTCCGAATGACGCTGAGGGACACGCACCCATGTGGAAGAAGAAATCTATATTTTTGGACCTACCCTACTGGAAAGACCTAGAGGTCCGCTCTTCAATCGACGTGATGCACGTGACGAAGAACCTTTGCGTGAACCTGCTAGGCTTCTTGGGCGTGTATGGAAAGAGAAAAGATACACCTGAGGCACGGGAGGACCTGCAACATTTGCACGAAAAAGACGGCATGCCTCCAAAGCAGTATGAAGGTCCTGCCAGCTATGCTCTTACGAAAGAAGAGAAAGAAATCTTCTTTGAATGCCTGCTCAGTATGAAGGTCCCTACTGGCTTCTTGTCGAATATAAAGGGAATAATAAATATGCCAGAGAGAAAGTTCTAGAACCTAAAGTCTCATGACTGCCACGTGATTATGACGCAACTGCTTCCGGTTGCAATGAGGGGGCTTCTACCGGAAAACGTCCGATTAGCCATTGTGAAGCTATGTGCATTCCTCAATGCAATCTCTCAGAAGGTGATCGATCCAGAAATCGTACCAAGGCTAAGGAGTGATGTGGCGCAATGTCTTTTCAATTTCGAGCTGGTGTTCCCACCGTCCTTCTTCAATATCATGACGCACGTCCTAGTTCATCTAGTCGACGAGATTGTCATTCTGGGGCCTGTATTTCTACACAATATGTTCCCCTTTGAGAGGTTCATGGGAGTCCTAAAGAAATATGTCCATAACCGCGCTAGGCCAGAAGGAAGCATCTCCATGGGCCATCAAACAGAGGATGTCATCGGGTTTTGTGTTGACTTCATTCCTGGCCTTAAGAGGATAGGTCTCCCTAAATCACGGTATGAGGGGAGACTGACTGGAAAAGGCACACTTGGAAGGGACTCAATAATATGCAGGGACGAATATTCTTGGTCTCAAGTACACTACACAGTTCTACAGAACTCTACCTTGGTGACCCCGTATGTCGATGAACACAAGAACAGTCTGCGCTCCAAACACCCGGAGCAGTGCGACGACTGGATTACATGTGAACACATCAGGACTTTCAACAGTTGGTTGGAAACACGTCTCAGAGGTGACAACACTGTTTGTGATGAGCTGTACTTGTTGTTCAGGGGATCATCTTTGACTGTATTGATTTACAAAGGATACGAGATAAATGGGAATACATTTTACACGATTGACCAAGATCAAAAGAGCACCAACTAAAACAGCGGTGTCCGCTTTGATGCAACAACTGATAGGGGAAAGGACACATATTATGGTTACATAGTGGACATATGGGAACTTGACTACGGACATGATTTTAAGGCCCCTTTGTTTAAGTGCAAATGGGTCAATCTGTCAGGAGGCGGGGTACAGGTAGACCCACAGTATGGAATGACAACAGTGGATCTGAAAAATCTTGGGTACACTGACGAACCGTTCGTCCTAGCCAATGATGTGGCACAGGTTATCTATGTGAAGGACATGTCTACCAGACCGAGAAAAAGAAAAGATAAGGAAGCGAATACATCATACGATGAGCCAAAGCGCCACATAGTTCTTTCAGGAAAAAGGGACATACTGGGAGTGGAGGGCAAGACAGACATGTCTGAAGATTATGAAAAGTTTCATGAAATTCCTCCCTTCAAAGTCAAGGCTGACATAAGCATCCTGATAAATGATGAAGATTATCCATGGTTACGGCGCAATAAGCAAATGACGCAAGCGAAGAAAAAGTGAAGACTTTCTCCCTCAACTATTATGATGATACCATGCCAACTTTGTAATAGACGAGTATGTACCATTGTCCGTTTTGTACATGCACATGCTATGCCAACTTTTTCAGAGTTCATTTGAAATGCTTTAATGTCTTATGGTTTGGCCCTCGTAATACCATTAATCCCGGTTTGCTCCTTGTCAACTATGTTCTCACCAAGAACACTCTTAAGAGGGCAGCCACGTGGGCCATTGGTCCCGGTTCGTTTGGACCTTTTGGTCCCGGTTCCACGCACGAACCGGGACCAATGCGCCTCGCCCCTGGCCCATGACCATTAGTCCCGGTTTGTGCCACAAACCGGGACTAAAGGGTTGGTCCTCGTTGCGCTCAGAGTTTAGTCCCACCTCGCCAACTGAAGGGCGCTCACACCGGTTTATAAGCCCGTCCCTCTCTACCTTGTTGAGCTCCTCTCAAAGTGAAAATACATGCCCCTATATAGGGAATTTGACCTAAATTCATAGTGAATTTCTCCGAAATCCATAGAAATTGATTATGAATTTAGGTGGAATTTTCTCTATAGGTGCATCTATGTTCATTTTTTAGTAAAGTTAATCACAAACTTGTGATTCACACAAATTTCAAAGAATTCAAATTTTAACTATTCAAATTTGAAAACTAATGGCACTAACAGAAAGTTTATAATTTTTCTAAAACTAATGGCACTAACAGAAAGTTTATAATTTTGCTAACCTAAAAGCAAAAAGAATTAAAAAATAAAGCAAAAAACAAAATAAAATAAATAATGCAGAAAACAAAACAAAAAAACTAGAAATAAAATAAAAATAGCAACAATAAGTATTTTGTTGTAAGTAGAAACAACATAAAATAAATAAAGCAACAAAGAAAAAAACAAAAAAAGTGTTTTCAAATTTGAAAACTAATGGCACTAACAGAAAGTTTATAATTTTTCTAAAACTAAAAGCAAAAAGAATTAAAAAATAAAGCAAAAAACAAAAGAAAATAAATAATACATAAAACAAAACAAAAAAACTGGAAAAAATAGCAACAATAAGTATTTTGTTGTAAGTAGAAACAAAATAAAATAAATAAAGCAACAAAGAAAAAAAGTACCACCTACTGGGCCCCCACGGCCTGAATACGACTAGAAACCCTACCATGGGCCAGGATTCAGGCCCGCAGGAGGCCCAGTAGGCCCACAGGCACACAGCGCAGGGTTAGGCCCGAAAGCCTGCATTTGAGAGGAGCTCGAGAGGGAAGGCGCAACAGCGCTTATAAACCACTCTCGAGCTCTCTCAGCTAGCGAGGTGGGACTAAAGTTTTGGCGCGAGGCAGCACAAGGCCTTTGCTCCCGGTTGGTGCCACCAACCGGGACTAAAGGGGGGCTTTGGTCCCGGTTCGTGGCACCAACCGGGACCAATGCCCCCTTTAGTCCCGGTTGGTGCCACCAACCGGGACCAAAGGCCACCGCTTCCCGCATTGGTCCCGGTTTGTGCCACGAACCAGGACTAAAGCTTGGACTATATAACAAACACTTGTGAAAATTTTCAGTTTGCATCGCCAGTTCCCCCTCCCCCGCCGACGACGCCGTGAGGCTGCTCCACCTCGCTGTCTACGCCGCCGCCGCCAACGCCGTCGCCTCCCCGAGCCCGCGCCGTCCTCATCGCCGGCATCCCCGAGCCCGCCGTCCTCGTCGTCCCCGTCGCTACGTGCCTCCTCGATCCCACCCCTCCTCATCCCTGTCGCCGGCCGCGTGCCGTCCCGAGACTGCCGTCCCTGTCACCGCGGGCCGCCCCGAGCCCGCCGTCCTCGTCGTCGGACTCCTGCCATCGCAGCCCCCTTGAAGTGAGCCCCCCTTTCCCATGGTCCTGATTGAGTGCCGCTCTTGCGCCCGGGTGCCCCTTGCTCTCTGCCCCTGCTCCATGGTCGCCGCCGGCCCCAACGCATTGAAGAGCAACAACAAACTTTTCTGAAATTTCTGATTTTTTTACAGATATGAACAGTGCATATAGAGGGTGTTTGATCAAATGCTAGATGGCTTTGGGCATTTATAGGATTTATGATATTTTTTTGGTGAGGTACTGATGCAAGACAAAGGTGATGGCAAAATTTCAGAACTTTTGGATTGGTTTATAATAGGTTTTCAGCAAGGAATTTGAATCTGGTTCAAATTTCATTTGAATGAAATTTAAAAAAAATTTGAACTATGGATCAGAAGGTTTTTGGTGAAATGGAGTGTGGGTACTGTCATGAAGTTGGAGTAATTTTTGTGGTTGTAAAAGAGTTAGGAAAATTTAGAATGTGCTAAATATGTCAAAAATATTTTTTTGTTCATAGAAAGTTTTTTGTTCATATACAGAAAGTTTTTATATATGACTATGGATATATGAGCAATGATGATCCATGGATGTATGCGTTGATATATATGAGAAACGATGTTTCATAGAATATTTACCAAGTATATATGTATTTTTGTTCATAGCATTTTTTTCCATTTATATATGTATGTGGGTATAGATGGATATATATGAGAAATGATGATCCATGGAAAAGTTTTATATATGCAAAAGTTACATTTTTAGAAAAGTTTTATATATCTAGCTAGGAAAGGAAGAAGAAAGAAAAAGGAGAGGAAAAACGAAAATAAGAAGAGGAAGAAAGGAGAAGAAGAGGAGAGGAAGAAGAGGACAAATAAATAAGAAGAGGAAAAAAGAAGAAAAAGAAGAGGAGAAGAAGAAAGGAATAGAGGAGAAGAAGAAAAAAATAGATTTTTCTTCTTCTACTCTATTCCTTTCTTCTTCTCCTCTATTTTTTTTCTTTTTTTCTTTGATCTTCTCCTCTATTCCTTTCTTCTTCTCCTCTTTTTATATCTTCTTCGTTTTCTTATGTTTTATCGGGTCTGTCGTCGTTGATATACCCCTCCCGATAACTTTAACACGAGGGGGGGGTCGATATACCCCCTCCCCGATAATATTATTTTCCCATGTACGTATGTCGTGCCGATATAAACTCCTAATAACTTCAACACGTGGGGGGGGGGTCGATATACCCTCTCCCGATAACTTCAA
>NC_041386.1:630618376-630639220 GCF_002162155.2 Triticum dicoccoides
GGGGGTCGATATACCCCCTCCCGATAACTTCAACACGTGGGGGGGGGTCGATATACCCCCTCCTTGATAACTTCAACACGTGGGGGGGGGTCGATATACCCCCCTCCTCGATAACTCCAACACGTGGGGGGGGGTCGATATACCCCCTTCCCGATAACATTATTTTCCCGTGTATGTATCTCGTCGTTGTCGATATTACCCCCTCCTTGAAGCGTTGTCGAGGCCACCCCAAACCCTTGAAGCGTTGTCGAGGCCACCCGAAACCCTAGAGAAGCAGCGTCGAGGCCACTAATTAATATGATTCCTTACTGTGATTAGCTAGCTAGTTCTAAGTTTGCCACTAATATATCCATCTGTCATGTTTGAATAATAATTGCCATGTTGTAAATATTTGTAGAAACTATGGACACCCCCCGAGACGAAGCACAAGAAGTGTTGTTGGAGGACATAATCGCACAAGGAAGTGATGCCGTCTGCTCATTGTTTCTCAACGACACCGACGGTCTGGAAGGAGAGGGTGAAGAAGCAGCTGGCTATGATTATGATGGCTCGGTGACCCAATGCTGGTGCAAGAAGGAGACCGTGAGGATGGCTCCGGTGACCGAACCGAGTCCGGCCAGGTATATATATTAGTTAAGCCTGTGCTGACTAGCTAATTGATGCATTCATTGTTTTGGTATGTACACATATTAATTAACTCTCGTCTTTGTTCTTTTTTCTAGCCCTCCGGATCGAGCACAACTTCGGTAAAGAGACGAGGCCCGAAGAAAAAGTTGAGCTCGGATGAAAGGTTTGAGATCATAGAAATCGCGCGCGAAGGCCAACCGATTGAACCCATCCAGACAAAGAACGCATTTGTTGCTCAGTGCGGGGTTCTAGTTAGGGACAAGATCCCGATCAGCATCCAGCAATGGTTAAAGCCGGCCAAAGAAGACCCTGAGGTGTCTTATGTCAATGATATACAGAAAAATGATCTTTGGACTGAGCTGAAGTCAAATTTCACCCTACCGCCAGAGGATGATCCGGAGAAGCCAGTTAAAGAGCAATTAATCAAGTCTTTTGCTCTTAAGAAGATGGCAGACCTATTCAGGAGGTGGAAGAAAGACCTGAATAGGTTTGTCGATAAAAAAGAGACACCAGAATTCAAGGGAAAATATGAGAAGATCAGAGATGACTGGCCCGCATTTGTGGCCCACAAGACATTAGAAAAGAGTAAGAAGATGTCGGCGACAAACAAGCAAAATGCTGTGAATAAGAAGCATCACCATCGCACGGGGTCAGGTGGCTACCTCGTAGCCCGGCCTAAGTGGGCCAAGGCTGAGAATGATCTACTTGATAAAGGGATCGAACCAGAGACAATGAACTGGCCAGACCGTTGCCAGACTTGGTTCTTTGGGGATGGCGGAACCTTGGACCCTGTATCAGGGAAGTGCATTTGAACGGACGATCAATTGGAAACACCAGTCAAGAGGCTTCAGCAATATATCGATGAAGCACAGCAAGGGACGTTCGTTCCAGACAGAGAGAACGACGAGCTCACAATGACCCTCGGGAATCCTCAGCACCCTGGACGGACACGAGGCACGCCAGGCTCCGTAACGTGGGAGGCTGGGTTTCCGGACGCAGGCGGTTACAAATGCTAGGAGAGGAGGAAGAAAGTGCAGCAGACCGAACTACAGGCGCTGCACGCAAGGGTACAAGCGATAGAGGAACGAGAAGCAAATCGCAGCAAACAAACTTCCGAAGCTTCCCCCGAAGCTACCCCACCATCTCAGCGGAGAAGCAGCGTGGCTTCCACTGAGCTGCTTCAGCCGGAGCATGTCTTGACGGCTCCTGCCAACTATCCCGTGGATGCTATCACGGAGTCTCAAAATTGCCACCTTATGACGCAATGGATGAATTTGAAGGTCAAGGCGGCTGTTGGCTCTGTTTTTCCTACTGAACCCGGCGCAACTTTTCATTGCCGGCCGATTCCAGAAGGATATGCTAGGGTGATGGTGGATGAAATAACGGAGGGATTTGAGGACCTCTAGCTTGACCACCCTACCGGTGAAGGGGAGACTTGGCTGGGTTCTGCTCTGAAAACTCCATGCCTATGGCGGAAGGAGCTCATCAACCTTCCGAGCTGGACGCCTCCGCCTCCTCCTCCTTCTCCGGCGAGTCAGGGCACTCCGCCTCCTCCACCTCCTCCTCCTCCGGCGAGTGACGATCAGGGCACTCGGCCGGCTCCTTCTCCGGCGCGTGGCGGCACTCCGCCTGCGCCGGCGCGCCCGAGCAGCCAGCCTCCTCCTTCTCCGCCTCGTCAGCAAGGTCAGAAGAGACCCGCTGCCGCTCCGGCTACTCCAGCGCGTTGTAGTTCTTCTCACCCGCCTCGTAAGAAGACAGCCGCTCCATCTAATCTGCCGGCATCTAGCAGTACAACCAGAGGCGGGAGGAAATACAGATTCGGTCCTTCTCTGAAGACTCCAGAGAAGTTACCATACGAGATGACCCCGGAGGAGAACGCGAAGATCGCGTGAACCGAAGTGAAGGACTGGTTTCAAGGGTTGAAAGCACAGAGACATCCACCTCCGGAGGAGAAGATAGATCCGGTGAAAGGAAGCGCACTCTGGCTGCCCTGACAAAACCACCCAAGTCTCCGCCGAAAGGCAACTATGAGCGCATTATTGGAAAGACATTTTTCGAAGCGGAGCGGTCAGGAAGTACAGTCAGTGATCAAAGGATGAAAGAACGACGAGCTGGGAAACAAATTGCCCAGCTCGGCGAACAAGCGCAGCAATCGTGCCCCCCGCTCAAGGTGCCTAGCGACATCGTCGATCCGAGGATGGTGCCCGGTTATAGCAATATTGGAGATTACCTGCCCGACGATGTACATTATGATTTCTTGGAGGTGCAGATACACAGATACGAGTACGGGAAGCCTCTCATCAAAGATGAAAGATCTCTAACAACGATGATGCGAAGATTGCATGCTTGGTACATGAAAATCTGCGGAGAGTCTGGGGGGAGGAATAATTTGTATCTGAGAGTTAAAAAGGAGCATGACCTCGTTGGAATTGAACTGTTGCATCTTCCATTTGAGGAGTTCTTTCAGTTTTTCAATCAATTGGCCCTCGATAAAGCAATGGTCACCTACTACTGTCTGTAAGTAGTACTACTTCTGTCATTAAGTCTCTATATATAGGTCAGCTCTTTCATTGCATGTATTTATAATTATCCTCACTATATTATGCATATTGAAGATCGTCGAATTGAAGAAAAGACAAGTCGGTGATATTGGGTTCATTAACACAAATCTCATAGATGCAACTGAGGTTAAATTTCATGCCGAAAATACCGAGGCCAACTTGCTACGATCATTGGTAATAAATGAAAACAAAGATATAATACTCTTTCCTTACAACTTCAAGTGAGTGTTACTGTCTTGTGCATATTCAGTTTCCCTTATATATTAGTCCCGGTTATAGTAATGTAATTGATGAGTTATGCATGCGTGCGCAGGTTCCACTATATTCTCCTAGAGATTAAGCTTGAGCAGGGAGTAGTAACTGTCTTAGACTCGAAACGAAAAGATCCCCAGGAGTATGCGGACATGAGTCAAATGCTCGAGAAGTAAGTTAAATCGATCATTATCCACCATATCAGCAACTTTGTTCATTTCTGATATCAAGTAATTGTTTTCTTTGTCTGACAGGGTTTGGAGAAAATTCACCAAAAAAGCTCCGGGACTGCCGAAGAAGCTGGAATTTAGACACCCAAAAGTAAGTACTATAGTAGCATGTTTCGCGCATCTCCTAGTGATTCAAGCGCTAGTTTCATCATACCATTTGGCATTCTTGCTTATCAGTTTGATTGACCTCTATTTCTTGTAAAGTGGTTGTGGCAGGAACAAGGGAATGATTTCTGTGGATACTACGTTTGCGAGTCCATCCGCCACACGACCTGTGAGCGGGGCTACTCTGACGAACAATATGAAGTGCGTAAATAACAATATTCACAATTTTATTTTATTACCATCATTTGTGTTGAGTTTCATTCATTCATATATATATGTATTGACCCCCTTCTTCAAATTAGATGTTTCGGATGCGGGATGAACTCCTAGCACCAGATTGCATGCGAGTAATTCAAGAGGAATTGGCGGCATTCTTTCTTGACCACGTGATCGCTAAAGACGGAGAATACTATGCGGACCATGCGTTCGTATGTTAGGAGATTATATTTGTAAGAGATAATTATTGTATATATGTAGCCGGTAGTGTCGGATAGATATACGAGAACTTGTTGTTCAACTAATCTCTCAGAGAAGGAGAGGTGATCGATATCACTTCTCTCTGTATGCATATATGTTCATGACGATCTTCTGTTTCCTTTGTTTGCTTACTAGCTAGCTAGCTAGCGTGTCTAGTCCTCTCTATACGTATGTATAGTACGTAGCATCAACCAAGCACGGACAGAGAGGACACTTCTCTCTATTAATTAGCTAGCTAACACAATATATGAAACACCTAAATTAACCCCCAAAACCCCCACCCCCCCTTTCAAAAAAACCCCAGCCACAGAAATGCTGACGCGTGGATGCCTATTGGTCCCGGTTGGTGCCACCAACTGGGACCAAAGGCCCTCCTGCCTGGGCTCGGGGCACAGGCCACGTGGAGGCCCATCTGTCCCGGTTCTGGACTGAACCGGGACTAAAGGGCCAGTGCATTAGTAACGACCCTTTAGTCCCGGTTCAGGAACCGGGACAAAAGGCCCTTACCAACCGGGACAAATGGGCCGTTTTCTACTAGTGTACCTATAAGCATAATTAGCAACACACCTATTTTGGTGATCTCATCTAACAACTACTTAGTTCTATTAACATTTTACTCATTTGTGATAGGCACATACTACGAAGAACGGTTTTAAATTGGATAAAATCTGTTCAATGGTGCAAATTATATCCAGGTAAAGATAATTATGTCCATTTGATTAACACCATCATACTCTACGTGCAGCACATAGGGGAAGTAAAAAAGAAATACACGTATATTTGAGCCTCTTTATAGTTGTCCATCTGGTTCTAAACTTTGCTAAGATGCAAAGTAATTTTACATTAATTAATAGTGGCACATATGAGTTGGTTTGCAATGAAGTGGGCAAGTAAATGTGCTTGCTGACTAATTTTTTTTTCATAAATATGGGTATGAAGATGATATGTTCTTTATTTACTCTTCTGACAATGGGATAACAATTGTTTGGCACCAATTAATACTTCAGTTTTATAAACCATAGTATATCTAACAGTGTTTTTTTGCAGTATTTAAAAAATAGGCCCTGGCGTGTTTGACCTCTTTTTTTCATAAACACCTACTATTTGTTAATAGTCGTGGTATATATAGCAATGTTTATTATTTTTTAGATGAAAAGCCCCCCTTCCCCCAGAGTTTACATTAAAGCAACCAAAAGTATCTTACAACCATCCTCAACAACACAACCAGAAAAGCTGGCTAAAGCGTCAAAAAGTGAAATGTGGCCATAGTAATTCTGAGGACCTTGTATGGATAATAATATTTGAATCTCAATTGCATGTGAAAAAAGGAAGTGTGAACGTCTTGTAGAACTTGGTGGAGATTGTCAGCGAGCCGCTGGTCAAAGTTGCTTTGCAATGACGGCGAGGATTTGGAAAATCTCGGCTATCATGGGCCAACCGGTGTACTCCCAAATGGCGATGTCGTCTGGTGGCAGCGGGGTGTACTCCTGGACGGGGGCGCTATCCGATGGCAGTGGGGTGTGATGACGTACAAGGAAAGGAAAAGTGGGACCATGGAAAAAACCAAAACGGGAGTATTCAGAAAAAACGGTTGTGTTAGGCAGGTTATGTGTGTGTATGTGGGGGCGGGGGGGGGTGTAGATCAAACGGAATGGGAGTATTTCCATTTATAATTGGTTGAAGTGCAACCAATGCTAACTGTTTTTTGTTTGCAACAACGATCTATGTTATAGCTCTTGTCATATATCCTTCTGTATTCATCTCAGTGTCAATTTTACTTGTTTTTTGAATAGCATTATAATATAGGCAAGAATAAGGATCGGAACGGATGTTGTCGTGCTGCCCACGACAAGTCTGGCTACGGATGAAAATTTTACCATCTGAAGTCATCTTTGTTTGTTGTACAGAGTATAATCACTAGATTGTGTGCTCGGAGTGGTGGAGTAAATGAGTAAGGACTAAGTTTGAAGTTGTTTTAGCCTGTGAAAAGTGTAAGTGCATCTAGTGCCACCCCTAGTTGGTTTTGGAGCATTGACGACAAACCTAGTTGAGGGACTAATGTGTTTGTGAGAATTGCAGGATAACACAGGTAGAAGTCCCTCATTGATTCGGTTTTCCTACCAGAGATAACCCCTAAAAATGTATGAAGACATTGATGTCAAAGGTGGTATGTGAAGATATTCACACTGAAGACTATGACAAGAGAAGACATCGCATGAAGCCTATGGAGCTCGAAGACTTAGATCTTTCATAGTTCTTTTTCTTCTTTGTTGAGTCATAGGAACCATCGTACTGTTAAGTGGGGTCCATGAGAACCAGTCAGAATGACTGAAGTGATGCTTAACCAAAACCTATGTCTTCGAGTGAAGACCATGAGAGCGAATCTTGTCCAGAGTCGGACACGTCAGCTTTGCTTGTAGCCCAAGCAAAGTTGCCGTGTGTGTTTGAAATCTGACCGTTGGAACACGTGTCAGTTCCTTAGTGACCCAGGGTCATTTCGGACAAATCAGGCCGGGTTGCCTAGTGGCTATAAATAGCCCACCCCCTACAACCATAAATGGTTGGCTGCTTAGAGTTAAAGTACGGCTTTTGTCGTTTGAGAGCAACCCACCTCGAAGCCTTTGAGAGAGAATTCCTTGCGAGGATAAAGCCCTAACCACCCAGAGCCAAAGAGTGTTAGGCATCACTTAAGTCTTCCTGTCTGTGTGATCTGAAGGCTTATTACACTTGAGGACTATGAATCCTCCAGCCGGTTGGGCGTCGCGTTCTGAGCATCCAAGAGTCATTGTGGATCGCCGGTGAACGAAGTCTGTGAAGGTTTGGGAGTCTACCTTGAAGACTTACCAGAGTGATTGGGCGAGGTCTGTGTGACCTTAGCTCAAGGGGAATACGGTGAGGACTGGGTGTCCTGAGCTGCGTGTTCAGGACTGGGTGTCCGGGACTGTGTGTCCTTAGGTTTAAATACCTAGCCGCCCTAACCAGATGTACAGTTGTCACAAAAACTGGAACTGGTCTAACAAATCATTGTCTTCAATGAGTCACCGGTTTCATCCTTCCCTTCCCTTTACTTACTGTTGGTCCTTGTGAAGTCATTGTATGATTGCATTATCTTTTGTCTTCACTGAGTAACTGCTTGTTCTGATTGGCTTCATAATATCTTCCTACCTGATCCTTACTACCTAGCTGCTATTAGTCATTGTGCTTTCACTTCATTGAACACTTGACTATGGTTTGCCTAGTGTAGTCTACCTTCCGCTGCATGGTAATAGGTTTATTTCTATCGTTTGTCTTCGAAACTTCCACGTTTTGAAGAATTTCATAAAAATTGCCTATTCACCCCCCCTCTAGTCGACATAACGCACTTTCAATTGGTATCTGAGCAAGGTACTCCCTTGTTCTGTGTGATTCGGTTTACCCACCTGGAGTTTTAGCTATGTCGACTGCAGGGATAATTAAAGTCTCCGCTGCGTGCCCCGTCTTCGTTGGAACTGAATATCCCTACTGAAAGAATAAGATGCGCATGCATCTTGAAGCCATTGATGTCGACCTATGGTATGTCGTCAAGAATGGCGTTCCCAAGGCTGGTGAAGGTGTCACCGCTGCTGATGTCAAGAAGTTCGTTCAACTGGACTCCACTGCCAAGAACATCATATGTGGTCATCTAACCAAAGGACAGTATGTCCATGTAAGTGCTTTGGAAACATCTAAACTAGTCTGGCACTGGCTCTCCAAGGTCAATGAAGGCGTTTCAACCCAGAGAGATCGGAGAATCAGTGTCCTTCGCAACCTCTTCAACCGCTTCAAGAGAAATGACAATGAGAATGTCCAGCTCACGTTTGATCGACTCACTGACATCACAAATGAGCTTCAAGCTCTCGGCGCCACTAAGATCACCAAGCATGAAGTCGTCAAGACACTCCTGAGATCACTTGACAGCTCGTTTGACACCCTAGCCCTGATGATTCAAGAACGTCCTGACTTCAAGACACTCGATCCATCTGGCATACTTGAGAGGCTCAACACACACGAGTTTCAGCTTTTTGAGAAAAGAGACATCTACGGTCCCAACTATGGGCGAACTCGTGCCTTGAAGGCAAAAGCTGTCTCCACATCTGAAGAAGAATCCGACAGCAGTTCTGATGATCCTGAAGACATTGGAAAGGAGCTTGCTATGCTTGTGAAGAAGTTCCAAAAATTCACCAAGAATAAAGGCTTCAGAAAGTCTTCACGATCAAGCTCAAGGAATGATAAAGCTTCTGCTTATGACTACAAGAAAAGATCATGCCACAAGTGCAAGAAACCTGGCCACTACATCTCTGAGTGTCCGCAGTGGGACAATGAGAAGAAGAAGAAGAAGAAGAGCAAGGAGTATGACTCTGACGACAAGAAGAAGAAGAAATACTCAAAGTCTTCTTCCAAGTCTTCTTCCAAGTCTTCCTCCAAGTCTTCATCACACAAGAAGAGCTCATCTAGCAAGGCACGTGCGTTTGTTGGCAAGGAAATGGATTCAGAGGAGGAGTCTGCTTCTGAGGAGGCGGAGGTGGAGTCTGAGGAGGAGTCCGATTCTGGCGTTGCGAGTCTAGCTACAGCATACGTTGCCAAGTCCATCTTCAACACTGAAGACAACAACTTCATCACCGACACCGATGCAAATGACAAGGACTACTCCTCTCCTACCTACTGCTTCATGGCACGCGGTGCCAAGGGTACGACACCAGCAACTTCAGAATGGATTATTGATAGTGGATGTACCAATCACATGACTGACAAGAGAAGCCTTCTTATGGACTCAACCTTACGTCCATCCAACAAGAGTCACATCACATTTGCTGACACTGGTAAAAGTAAGGTATTGGGTCTAGGTAGAGTTGCAATCTCAAAGGATCAACACATGGATAAAGTCATGCTTGTTGAATCCCTTGGTTTCAACTTAATGTCGGTCTCAATGCTTTGCGATTTAAACATGATCGTGATGTTTGGAAAATATCGTTGCCTTGTTCTAATGGAATCTGACAAGTCTCTAGTGTTTGAAGGGTATAGGAAAGATGATTTGTACGTGGTAGATTTCTCAGCAGGACCACAACTTGCCGTATGTCTTCTGGCAAAAGCTTCAGAATGCTGGCTCTGGCATCGGAGGCTAGGGCCTGCTGGCATGAGGAACCTCCACACCCTTGCAAAGAAGAAGCATGTCATAGGCATCGAGGGCGTCAAGTTCAAGAAAGATCACTTATGCGGTGCCTGTGAAGCAGGAAAGATGACGAGAGCCAAGCATCCCTCGAAGACAATCATGACAACAACTCGACCCTTCGAACTGCTCCACATGGATCTTTTCGGTCCCACTCATTACTCAACTCTTACTACTACTGCTTGTCTCTATGGCTTTGTCATTGTTGATGATTATTCTAGATATACTTGGGTGCACATAATCCTCTACAAGACTGAAGTGCAGGATGTCTTCAGACGCTTCGCCAATCGAGCAATGAACAACTATGGCGCCAAGATAAAGCACATCAGAAGTGACAATGGCACTGAATTCAAGAACACTGGCCTTGATACATATCTTGATACTTTGGGCATCACACATGAATTCTCAGCTCTATACACGCCACATCAGAATGGCGTCATCGAAGGCAAGAACAGAACACTCATTGAGATGGCCCGAACGATGCTTGATGAATACAAGACTCCAAGAAAATTTTGGCCTGAAGCCATTGATACTGCATGCCATACAATCAACCGTGTTTATCTTCACAAGCTTCTGAACAAGACATCTTATGAGCTCCTTACTGGCAAGAAGCCAAATGTCAGTTACTTCAGAGTATTTGGCGCCAGGTGCTGGATCAAGGATCCACATCACACTTCAAAATTTGCACCAAAAGCACATGAGGGTTTTATGCATGGATATGGAAATGATTCGCACTCCTACAGAGTCTTCAATCTCTTTCATTATAAAGTGGTTGAAATAGTGGATGTGCGGTTCAATGAGACTAACGGTTCATAAAGAGAGCACCTGCCAAATGTGCTAGATGAAGTTCCATCCAGTGAATCAATCAAACTTATGGGAACTGGAGAAATCATACCCTCTGAAGCTCAACCTAAAGAGGAACTTATCATCTCCGCACCTGATCAACCTAAAGACAATGCTTAGCCTGAAGACAATCCCTCTAACAATGACAATGATCAGCAAGAGCAAAATCTTTGCCCTGTACATCCTCGAGTTGCCAATGAAGTGCAGATTGAGAGAATAATTGATAGCATCAATGCACCCGGTCCGCTCACTCATTCAAGGGCAACACAGCTAGCAAATTTCTGTGGGCACTTCGCATTCGTCTCAATAACAGAACCCAAGAAAGTTGAAGAAGCCTTCATGGAACCTGAATGGATTCAAGCTATGCAAGAAGAGCTTCAACAGTTTGAGCTGAATAATGTATGGGAACTGGTTAAGCGTCCTGATCCTCGGAAGCACAATATAATAGGCACCAAATGGATATACCGCGACAAGCAAGATGAGCATGGTCAAGTTGTCAGAAACAAAGCTCGTCTCGTTGCTCAAGAATATACTCAAGTGAAAGGGATTGACTTCGATGAAACATTTGCTCCCGTGGCTCGACTTGAAGCCATACGCATACTCCTGGCCTATGCAAATCATCATAACATACTTCTATATCAAATGGATGTGAAGAGCGCTTTTCTCAATGGCAATATTGAAGAAGAAGCGTATGTTGCACAACCGCCTTGCTTTGAAGATCCAAAACATCCTGACATGGTATACAAGCTCAACAAGGCACTGTATGGCCTCAAACAAGCCCCTCGGGCTTGGTATGACACACTCAAATACTTCCTGAAGAGCAAAGGCTTCACACCTGGTTCCCTCGACCCCACTCTCTTCACGAAGACATATGATGGTGAACTGTTTGTGTGCCAAATATATGTGGATGACATTATCTTCGGCTGCACCAATCAGAAATACAGTGAAGAATTTGGATATATGATGCAAGAGCAATACCAGATGTCCATGATGGGAGAGCTGAAGTTCTTTCTTGGTCTTCAAATACGACAGCAACACAACGACATCTTTATATCTCAAGAGAAGTATCTCAAAGATTGCCTGAAGAAGTTCGGTATGCAAGACTGCAAAGGCTTCACGACGCCAATGCCAGCCAAACATCATCTGGGTCTCGACGACAATGGTAAAGAGTTCGATCAAAAGGTATACCGCTCCATGATTGGTTCTTTACTTTATCTATGTGCATCTAGACCAGATATTATGCTTAGTGTTTGCATGTGTGCTCGATTCCAAGCGGCACCAAAGGAATCGCATCACTTAGCTGTGAAGCGAATTCTTCGATATTTGGCTTACACCCCAACTCTAGGATTATGGTATCCAAAGGGCTCAGAGTTTGATCTAGTTGGATTCTCAGATGCTGATTATGCTGGTGACAAGGTGGATCGCAAGTCTACATCAGGCACATGTCATTTTCTGGGACGATCACTTGTATGTTGGTCTTCAAAGAAGCAGAACTGTGTATCTCTCTCCACTGCTGAATCTGAATACATTGCTGCTGGATCTTGCTGCGCTTAGCTTCTATGGATGAAGCAAACACTCAAAGACTATGGCATTCATCTGAAGCAAGTGCCACTCTACTGCGACAACGAAAGCGCCATCAAGATTGCCAACAACCCAGTTCAGCACTCGAAGACAAAGCACATTGAGATTCGTCATCACTTTCTCAGAGATCATGTTGTGAAGGAAGATATTGATATCATACACATCAACACTGAAGAACAATTGGCAGATATCTTCACCAAGCCCTTGGATGAGAAGAGATTTTGCAAGTTACGGTGTGAGCTAAATATCTTGGAATCCTCAAATGTCCTGTGATCAGGCACACATCCTAACACTTATGCATATTGATGACTTAGATGTGCAACACACGAAGTAAAGTATATCTTCAATCAATGAAGACATGCTTTCTAAGTGTGAATACATTAATGAGGAATTTGACTTCGGAGCGCCACGATAATTGTGCGCCGTGTTTGGGTCTAATACTTCCTATACGGTGGGTAACGCCACCACCAAATGTTTTGTTTGAAGTGTTTCACTCATGGCGTTACATTTGCTATGTCTTCACATTTGGTTTGGCTTCAATCTCAACATGTCTTCATTATTATCTTCACTATGTTGATTATATATATATATATATACTAGTGTTCTGTCCTCTACATCATTCACTTATAGCTATGTCTTCTTGTTGAATCTTTTGAACTAAGTGAATGTGATCGGACCCTAACCTCTCTATGCTTTCTATCTCAAACTCTATCTCTCCAAATCATATGCATTCTTTTGAAACTGTCAAATGTCTTCTCTGCGTCCTTGTCAGCAGAAGATACAGAGACAAACATTAAGTCCGCTTTCAATGCTAATTCCTTCACCTGAAACCCGAAGAAGTGGGAATGACCACCCGATAATCCAGGCATGTGTGGGACGTGGAACAACCTCCGATATGCTGCATGATGGCCACGTGTTCCTCAGATGTGAATCGCCAGGGGCACCTGTGTAATAACACTGAGCCGCCCCTGTCCCTATAAATACATGCCCCACCACAGTCATTATCTCTTCTTCCACTCTCGCACGAACCCTAGCGCCACCGCTAGCCCTCGACGACGCCGGCGACGAAGCGCTTAGCTGCCACAACCTCTCCGACGCCGTCTTCACGCCAACCGCGGACATCGTCTTCTCCGTCGTCGCCGTAGGTGTCCTCCGTTGCAGGGCATGGACGATCGAACTGCTCGGCCTCCTCTTCCACTCCGTCTAGCAGTTCCTTGTGTGGTAAATAAAAACCTCCTTTTTACGGCCCCTTTGATCCTACAGATTCGTCACTTTCTACCACAAGTAGTTTCTGTTCACACATGTTGGATCCACTTCACACTACATCTCATATTATGCCTAGTATGTTCACTTATGCTTCACAAAGTAGTTAGATTTCTCACTTGTACTGATCTCTGGATTCGTACAAATCTGGAACCAACTCCTTATCTATGAGTGAATGTCTTCGCACGATGAGGCCAATGTCTTCTAAACTGATTTATCTTCAAAAATCTTCTGAGAATGCATATGACCTCTTCCCCTTCCCTCGCACCTTAATGCTGTCACAGGTACATGTCCGTGGGAGAATCCCTTGGTTCTCATAGTCTGCATTCATTTACAGAATTCTTACAACATCATATAAATTCTCCCGAAGCCAGTTCCTGTTTTTCCAGCAAGCGAAAGCCTCTGAAGCATTTGAACGGGTTGAAGCCATTTAGTTTAAAGTTCATGGCTATAGAGATATCTGCAAGGAAGGGAGGCAGACAGCGTCGTGGGGGAACTGATGAAGCTACGTACCTAGGGTAGGGGCACGGACCTGTCCAAAGAGCCCTACCCAAGGACATCCCTAGAAGAAGTCACCTTTCAATCGACTTGAAGGTATCCCACTCGACGGGTTCAAGACACTCGACCAAGAAGCTATCACTCGACCATGAAGCTAGCCACTCGACCGCCAGGTGAAGTCACTCCGCAGGCAAACGGTCGGCTATTAAGTAGTCTTTATGGTCATTGTAGCACTTTATTAGGGGCGTTACCAGTAACGCCCAACCTTAAATGTACCTTAAACCCTGCATTACTGAGGGCAGGAGAGGGCCGGCGAACTCTATATAAGCCACCCCCCTCCTCAATATGAAGGGTTCGCACCCCTGTTATTCACACACGCATAATTCAATCGACCGCCTCCGGGCACCAAGACGTAGGGCTGTTACTTCCTTCGAGAAGGGCCTGAACTCGTAATCCTCATGTGCTTACAACTCCTCCATAGCAAAGATCTAGCCTCTCCATACACACCCCCCTACATCACTGTCAGAGTTAGAACCACGACAGTTGGCGCCCACCGTGGGGCAGGAATCTTAGCGCCTAGTTGGAGAAGTTGCGATCTTTTTCGATCCCTTTGATCATGGTTTCTTGCGGAGTTTTGGTGGAGGGCCGCGAGATCCGTCTCGGCGTGCTCACGTTCATCGCCGATGACTCCGCCTGGCTTCAGGAGGCGCCGCTCGACATCGACGCGCTCCCCGTCCGCGGTGCGACGCACTTCCGCGCATGCATTCAAGGCGTCCTCCTGCGACAGCCGTTGACCCAGTATCAGTCGGCCCCCGTGTCGCCTCCCCGCCCTGTCTCCCACCAGCGCAAGCGCTCCGGTCCGTCGAGACTTCAGCGTTGGGTGAGGCATGCTGTGGCCCGCCAGTCGGCAGCCCCACAAGTCGCGGCAATCGAGCCCGACGAATCCCTCTACGGCCTGTTTGACCTGTCGACTGGCTCCGCGGAGACCGCATCCGAGTGCGACAGCAGCGACCCAGCGGCTGAGGTTCTAGCGGTCGATGGAACACACAGTCGTCCCGGTTTCCCTCTCGCTGATGGAGGCGCGGGTGGGGGCGACCCGTCGCATCCCCACGATGAGTATCTCCCCGAACCTCTCACGTCATTGCAGCGAGAGGAGCTTCGCCGCCGGAACATGGACGCGCTCCACACTCATATTGTTAGAGAAACCCCCGAGGCCCGGGCCTTGGAGGACGCACGCTTGGCTAACCTGGCCGAGCGCACTCGACTGGAGAATCTCCAGCGAATACTCGACGAGCAAGCGCGTCAGCAAGCTCCCGAGTCCAGTCGGCGTCAGCTCTTCCCGCTGCCGCAGGTATATCGTACCCCAGTTCAGAATTTGGCCGCTGCGGCCGGTATAGCGGAATCAATTCAGCCCTCCCAGTCGGAGGCTGGCAGGGGCTTGTTGCAGATCAGAGCCTTGCTCCGGGCGGCGGGAAACCAGAATTCCGCTGTTTCTCAGTCGCGGAATAGGATCCACAGTCGATCCGTGGCAACGGACACAGTCCAGTCAGCTCACAGCCCGAGATCGCCCCCGAGGCGTGAGGGACGTGGAGACCGGCACGATCAGTACAGAAGAAATGAGCATTATGATCACCGATCCGATCGTGATGATCGACGTCGAGTGCCAACCCTTCCCCCGAGAAGTGGGTCGTATGCACCTCGACGGCAAGATGACAGGCGCCCTCATAGTTTTGGGCAGAGGATTCCAGTCGACCCCAGGGACCCAGGCTTTGATGCGAGATCCATCCTCGTTCAAGGTTTGGTTGACAGGAACAGAGCTCATCAAGAAGGCCACAACAGAGATGCCCCTGCCTGCAGCAGAGTACATGCTTCGGGGCCAGAGTGTTTCAGTCGAGCCATCAGAGCCGCAGTGATTCCTCCCAACTTCAGGCTGGCGACTGGAGTCAGCAAGTTCACCGGTGAATCTAAGCCTGACACTTGGCTCGAAGATTACCGAGTGGCTTTACAGATTGGTGGTGGCAATGATGAGGTGGCCATGAAGCATTTTCCTCTCATGTTAGAGGGCTCAGCCAGAGCGTGGCTAAATCAGTTGGCACCCAGCAGCATCTACACTTGGGAGGACCTCTCCCGAGTGTTTGTCACAACCTTTGAAGGAACCTGCAAGCGACCTGCAGGCCTTACAGAGTTGCGGTCCTGCGTACAGAAGCCGAATGAAACTCTGAGGGATTACATCCAGAGGTGGATCACGCTGCATCACACGGTTGAGAATGTGGCAGACCATCAAGCAATTTGTGCCTTCAAGGAAGGCCTTAAATACAGAGAGTTGAATCTGAAGTTCGGTCGAACTGGAGAAATGTCTCTGAATCGGATGATGGAGATTGCTACCAAGTATGCTAATGGTGAAGGCAAAGATCGACTCCGGAGTGGCAAGCACAAGGCAGTCGCCCAAGAGACTGGAGGAAACTCCAGTCGGAAACAGAAGCGGAAGGCCGAGCTAGCCGCTCCTGGGGAGGCCCTGGCCGTAACCCAGGGAAACTTCAAGGGAAAACCCAAGGGCACCTGGAATCCCAAGAAAGTCAAGGATCAAGATGGAAATGATGTTTTGGATCTGCCATGTCACATCCACACCAAGAACGATGAAGAGGGTAATTTTATTTACCCAAAGCATACCACTCGACAGTGCCGGCTCCTGATCCAGCAGTTTCAGGGCAAGCAGCCCAAAGATAAGGAAAAAGAGCCGGACAGGGTTGAGGACAAGGATGATAGTGACGATGGATACCCCCAAGTCAATTCCACCCTGATGATTTTTGCCGATATCGAAAGCAAAAGTCAACTGAAAGTCATTAACCGTGAGGTGAACATGGTTGCTCCGGCAACACCCAGTTACCTGAAGTGGTCTCAGACTGCCATCACATTCGACCAGTCTGATCACCCGACGCACATTGCCACCCCTGGGAGGCAAGCTTTGGTGGTCGACCCAGTTGTCGAAGGCACTCGACTGACCAAAGTCCCGATGGATGGTGGCAGTGGCCTGAACATACTGTATGCTGAAACTTTGAAAGAAATGGGCATTCCGATGTCCAGACTCAGTACCAGTAACATGAGCTTCGACGGAGTCATTCCTGGGAAGAAAGCCGAATCACTCGGCCAGATTGCTCTTGATGTGGTTTTCGGTGATTCAAAGAATTACCAGAAGGAAAAGTTTACATTCGAGGTTGTGGACTTCCAAAGTGCTTATCATGCCATTTTGGGCAGGCCAGCTTACGCACGCTTCATGGCTCGACCATGTTACGTGTATCTCAAACTGAAGATGCCTGGCCCGAAAGGTGTGATCACTGTTACGGGCAACCGAAAGAAAGCAAAAGAGTGTTTTCAAAAAGGCTCAAAGATCGCTGATGCTCAGATGGTAGTGGTCGAGCTGCAAGAGTACCAAAAGACTGCCGATCCGAGTGAATTGCTACGAGCCAAGAAGCCTGCTTCAGAATCAGCTTTTCAGTCTTCCGGTGAAACAAAGCCAGCCCACATTCACCCGACCGACCCCGATGCTACCCCGACTCACATCTCAACGACACTCGACTCCAAATAGGAAGAAGCGCTCGTCCAGCTCCTCCGTGAGAACTGGGACATCTTCGCATGGAAACCCTCTGACATGCCTGGAGTTCCCAGAGGGCTGGCTGAGCACCGTCTATGAGTCGACCCAAAATTCAAGCCTGTGAAGGAACATCTTTGACGGTCCACCGTCCAGAAGAAGCAAGCCATTGGCGAGGAGGTGGCTCGGCTCTTAGCAGCGGAGTTCATCCGAGAGATTTACCACTCCGAGTGGCTCGCCAATGTCATCATGGTCCCCAAGAAGGACAAGTCACTTCGCATGTGCATTGATTTCAAACATATCAATCGGGCCTGCCCGAAAGATCATTTTCCTCTCCCTCGCATCGACCAAATAGTCGACTCGACTGCGGGGTGCGATAGATTGTCTTTTCTAGATGCCTATTCCGGGTACCACCAGATCCGTCTGTATGGACCCGACGAGATCAAAACAGCTTTCATCACTCCATTCGGATGCTTCTGCTACGTCACCATGCCGTTCGGCCTCAAGAACGCCGGAGCCACGTTCATGAGAATGATTCAGAAGTGTTTACTCACTCAAATCAGTCGGAATGTGGAGGCATACATGGATGATATTGTGGTCAAGTCACGGAAAGGTTCCGACCTGCGGACTGACCTTACTGAAACCTTTGCCAACCTCAGGAGGTATGATATCAAGCTCAATCCATCAAAGTGCACATTTGGAGTCCCAGGTGGAAAGTTGCTCGGTTTTCTCGTTTCTGAACGGGGGATCGATGCCAATCCTGAAAAAGTTGGCACCATACTCCGGATGAAGCGTCCTGTACGCGTGCACGATGTCCAAAAGCTTACAGGCTGCTTGGCCGCCCTAAGTCGATTCATTTCTCATCTCGGATGAAGAAGTCTGACAAGTTCGAGTGGACTCCAGAAGCTGATGCAGCATTTGCAGAGCTCAAAGCTCTGCTCTCCACCCAGCCGGTGCTTGCTGCCCCAATCAGCAAAGAGCCTCTGCTGCTTTACATTGCAGCCATAGGACAAGTTGTCAGTACAGTACTTACGGTCGAGCGGGAAGAAGAAGGAAAGGCCTTCAGAGTTCAGCGCCCAGTCTATTATGTGTCTAAAGTTTTGACCCCTTCAAAACAAAGATACCCTCACTACCAGAAGCTCGTATATGGGATTTATATGACCACGAAGAAGGTTGCACATTACTTCTCTGACCACTCCATTACAGTCGTCAGTGACGCCCCACTATCAGAGATTCTGCATAACAGAGATGCAACTGGTCGAGTGGCCAAGTGGGCGATTGAACTCCTTCCCTTAGATATCGAGTTTGAAGCAAAGAAGGCTATCAAGTCACAAGCAATCGCAGATTTCATTGCCGAGTGGATTGAACAGCAACTTCCGACTCAAGTTCACTCGGAGCACTGGACCATGTTCTTCGATGGATCTAAGATGCTGAATGGTTCTGGTGCTGGAGTAGTATTAGTCTCCCCCCGAGGAGATAAGCTCAGATACGTTCTCCAGATTCACTTCGATTCCTCCAATAATGAAGCAGAATATGAAGCACTTTTATATGGGTTGCGCATGGCCATTTCACTCGGCGTCCGTCGCCTCATGGTCTATGGCGACTCAGATTTGGTGGTTAATCAGGTGATGAAGGAGTGGGATGTCAGAAGTCCGGCTATGACTGGTTATTGCAATGCAGTGAGAAAGCTAGAAAAGAAATTCGAGGGGTTGGAGCTTCATCACATCCCCCGACTGAAAAATCAGGCAGCTGACGATTTGGCAAAGATAGGCTCCAAGAGAGAAGCCATTCCCAGCAACGTGTTCTTGGAACACATTCACTTGTCGTCAGTCCAAGAAGATCCTTTTACAGAAGAAGCCCCGCAGCCGAAAAGCGCCACAGATCCGACTGAAGTCAAAGTTCCTACTGTGGTCGACCTAATCATGGAAGTCTTGGCAATCACTCCCGACTGGACGATACCGTACATCGCGTATATCCTAAGGAAAGAACTCCCGGAGGACGAGGAAGAAGCTCGACAGATTGTCCAACGATCCAAGGCCTTCACAGTCATAAAGGGACAGTTGTAGAGAAAGCGCGACTGGAATCGGGCAGAAGTGCATAACACCAGAAGAGGGTCAGATAATCCTTGATGATATCCACTCGGGGACCTGTGGTCACCATGCGTCCTCTCGGACCATTGTGGCTAAAACATACCAAGCGGGATTTTACTGGCCAAGAGAAAATGAGATGGCAAAAGAGATAGTCGACAAGTGTGGAGGGTGCCAGTTCTACTCCAACATGTCAGACAAGCCTACATCAGCCCTAAAGACCATTCCACTCGTCTGGCCCTTTGCTGTCTGGGGACTGGACATGGTTGGTCCACTGAGAACAGGCAGGAGTGGCTTCACTCATGTGCTTGTGGCAGTCGACAAATTTACCAAATTGATTGAAGCTAAACCCATCAAGAATCTTGATGCTTGCACTGCTATTAGTTTCGTCAGAGGGTTAACATTCAGATATGGAGTCCCACATAGCATCATCACTGACAATGGGTCAAACTTTGATTCAGACAAGTTCAGAGCTTTTGCGCCTCTCAAGGCACACGAGTCGACTACGCATCGGTCACCCATCCCCAGTCGAATGGACAAGCTGAGAGAGCAAATGGTCTGATTCTCAAAGGACTAAAGCCTCGACTGATGCGTGATCTCAAGCACGCGGCAGGTGCTTGGGTCGACAAGCTTCCATCAGTTCTGTGGGGATTGAGGACCACCCCTAACCGGTCGACTGGAAGAACTCCATTCTTTCTGGTTTATGGAGCCGAAGCAGTTCTGCCGAGTGATCTTCTTCACAACGCACCCCGAGTCGAGCTTTACACCGAAGATGAAGCAGAACAAGCCCGACAAGACGCAGTCGACCTCCTAGAAGAAGAGAGGGAGATGGCCATGATCAGATCAACCGTTTATCAGCAAGACTTGCGTCGATTCCATGCCCGGAATGTGAAGAGTCGAGCCTTCCAAGAAGGAGATTTGGTCCTCCGAGTGGATCAACAGAAACCACACAAGCTTGCTCCTACTTGGGAAGGCCGCTTCATCGTCACCAGAGTCCTCCACAATGGAGCGTATCACCTCTACAATGTTGATCGCCAGATCGACGAGCCACGAGCTTGGAATGCGGAACTACTCCGCCCCTTTTACACTTGAGTTCTCCCTTGGATGAGATGTAATAAGAAAAAATTTCTACAGTTCATTTTTATCAAAGACAAGAGTGTTCCAATAATTGCTGTCACTTTTGTTTGCATACGAAAGCCCCCAGTGGGTGACTTAGCTGCGAATCCGTTTCGCCTAAGTTTGAAAAATCCTACCGAGTGGAGAGCCATCCTCCCACTCGGGGGCTTAGCTGCAGCCCAGTACTCGCCTAAGTTCTCCCACTAAGAGACTTAGCTGCAGTCAGCACTCGCCTAAGTTTGAAAAAATCCTACCGAGTGGAGAGCAAACCTCCCACTCGGGGGCTTAGCTGCAGCCCAGTGCTCGCCTAAGTGTTTAAAAATCCTACCGAATGGAGAGCAAACCTCTCACTCGGGGGCTTAGCTGCAGTCCAGTATTCGCCTAAGTTCTCCCGCTAAGAGGCTTAGCTGCAGTCAGGTACTCGCCTAAG
>NC_041386.1:630639403-630654657 GCF_002162155.2 Triticum dicoccoides
AAATCATACCGAGTGGAGAGCACACCTCCCACTCGGGGGCTTAGCTGCAGCCCAGTGCTCGCCTAAGTGTTTAAAATCCTACCAAGTGGAGAGCAAACCTCCCACTCGGGGGCTTAGCTGCAGCCTAGCGCTCGCCTAAGTGTTTAAAAATCCTACCGAGTGGAGAGCAAACCTCCCACTCGGGGGCTTAGCTGCAGCCCAGTGCTCGCCTAAGTGTTTAAAAATCCTACTGAGTGGGGAGCAAACCTCCCACTCGGAGGCTTGGCTGCAGCCCTGTGCTCGCCTAAGTACAGGACACAACCCAATCCGCAAGAAGTTATAGCACAAATACAAGGTTATTCCGAGTGAAGATCAAGTTCCACTCGATAGATCAAACCATGAAGATATTCAACAAGAAATCAAGTCCGGATAAATCCTAAAAGGTCCCAGACCTCATATCAAAGTACTCGAGCCCTCGGCTCAGCAGAGTTTAACTGTTACACATCCACTCGGCATTCCAAGGAAAATTTACGGCAGAGTTTAACGGTTACAAATCCACTCGGCATTCCGAGGAAAGTTTAAAGTGAAGCATAAAAGTTTTTCATTCCTCAGGAGGAGGACTAGAAGGGGCGACGAACTCGTCCAAGTCGATCCCGTGTGCAATACGAGTGGCAATAGCGATGAAAGTCTCCATGAAGTCTTGAAAGCTGTGCTTCCTGGTATTAGCAACTTGGATGGCGGCCAGCTTTTCTTCTTGCGCCTCCTTGCAATGGACGCGGACCAGAGACAGAGCGACATCAGCACCACATCTAGCAGAAGATTTCTTCCATTCCGCCACTCAACCCGGGACTTCATTCAGTCGAACCATCAGAGACTCGAGGTCGTTCTGAAGCGTCGTCCCAGGCCAGAGTGATGTGTCGATCCACGACATCGCAACCTTCAGTCGAGCAAGATAGTCAAAAACACTGGTAACACGAGACTCCAGTCAGAGCACGTTCATAGCAACCTCATCCTTCACGAGAGAATTGGCGGGGTCCAAGCTTGGCTCCACTCGACTGGTTTCCTCTTTGAAGCTCTGGCAGAATTCTGCAAACACGATTCAAGAATAAAACGGTGGCCCTACACAGGCTTGGTAACTGCAAGACAGTCGGGTCGGAGTAATTACCTTCGAGCATGACGAACAACTTCTTGGCGAGTCCACCGAGATAAGCCTCCAGATCGTTCCTCTTCCCCGCCAGCTCACCCGCCTTGTCATGCAGAGCCACGTTGTCGTTCTTCAGTCGGCTGACCTCCTGATTGGCTACCTCGAGAGCAGCTTTCAGTATGGAGTTCTCCTGCTCAAGAGCTCCGACCGAAGCCATCTTCTCTTCAGCAAGCCTCATTTTGTCCAAGACCTCCTTCTGTGCCTCTGCAAGATCCTGATCCTTCTTCTTTAGAGCTTCCTCTAGTTTATCTGCAGCGCGTCGAGTGAAATCAACATCAAGAATGGACAAGAAAGAAAAGCCACTCATCAAGAATGGAGAACCTCACCAGCCATACCTTTTGCTTCTTCCCGCGCCTTCCTCAAATTCTCCTGAGCAAGCTTCAAGTTAAGGTTGAGCTAGATCTGCTGATTCTCCAGCTCAGTATAGCGAGCTACAAGTTCACAGGATTTCTGTAAAAAGAAAAATCAGTCGACAGACGTCCAAGATAAGTTGCTTCTGAGTAACTAAGAGACAATGATGACGTTTCTAAGACCACAGCCGAATCAAAAACATTCGACAGTAGTCTCAGGGACTACACCCAGTGGGTGCACTCAGCGTGCCCCCACTGTAAAAAAAGGTCGACTGCCCGCAGTCGACCGGATACAGTTCCATTCGACATGGCCTGACCAGACCGAATGAAGAAATATAGCTACAGCAACACAATGTAAAGACTACAGTCGACTGCCAGCAGTCCACCGTAGTCTCGGGGACTACACCTAGTGGGTGCACTTAGCGTGCCCCCACTCGTCCAAGAATTGGCAGACACACCCAGTGGGTGTACAGATACAAAGATCTTCGGAAAAGAGATTCCTCAAACAGCATATCATAACAGACCAAATGTTGAGTCGACTGACCTGGACGTTGCTCTGAAGAGCCGAGCTCGCGTCATAGGCTGCTTGGCTGGCCTCCCGAGCCACCTTCACTTGCTCCATCATGATACCCGCCTGGCGTATAGCCTCTTTTGCGGCAGCTGCTTGGTCCTCAGGGACGGGGTACGCGGCAAAAAGCGAAGGCGGATCCGCAGTCGATGCCGAAGGCCGCACACTCGTGAGAGGAATGGCGAAAGTCACAGAAGCCCGAGTGGTGTCACCACCATCCCGAGCTACGACCTCAGACGCCGGAGCAGATTGGGGGGCCTTGTCAGCCGACGCCCTCTTGTTCCTCCTCACCCTCAGCAGTTCGTTGTCGTCGTCATCCGGGAGGTCGATAACATGAGGAGGAGCTACAAGGAAAACATTCAATCGACCAGAGTTGCAATAAATGTTCAGTTGACTCAAAAGCGGAACGTCAGTAATCGTACCAGGGTTGGAGGTAACAGCATCCTCCATCTCTTGGTCGTCGTCCTTGGCGGAGATCTCAGAAGTAGCAGCGCTGCAAATTTCGAAAGTCAGTCAGTTGGCTCAATGAATCGACCAAGGATCTGTCCACGGTCGACAAAGGAAAGCAAGTTTTATTATTACCCGGAAATAGTGGGGACAACCATTTTCATCTTGGGCAGAGCCTTGGGCGGCTTGGACAGCGTCGCGTGTGGGTGCTTGGGAGCCTTCCCAGTCGGCATAGGAGAAGAGGTCCGAGGGCGTTTCGACGACTGCCCAACAGAAGCAGTCGCCTTGCCATGTTCCCGCGCTGGGTCGTGTGTGAGCTTGGATCGCCTCTCCGGGCGAGGGGGTTCAACCTCCTCCTCGTCGTCGTCGCTGGAGTCGACGTTGTCGTCTCCCTCTCCTTCACCGTCGGACTCCCACTCGCCTTGGTCGTCTCCACTCTCACCTCCGCTCGCCTCCCCTTCCTTAGTTGGCTCCTGAGCCCCGTTGGGCGTCGAGTACATCTTGGTAGTCGCCTGGAAAACAACAGACAAGACGAAAGTCAATCGACCTACTCAAAGAAGACCAATGCAGAAAACCAGATCTCAGTTGGGAGCATAAAGACATACCTGGTCCACGTCATACGAGTTGTCGAGTGGAATTACCCTCCTGGCTCCTTGGGGGTTGTCTTTGTTCCCCGTGATGCTCAACAGCCACCCCTCCAGCATCTTGTCGGTGACCTCCTCCGGGTGGATCCGAGTGGTGTCGTCGAGACCCGAGTACAGCCACATCGGGTGGTCAGGGGCCTGGAGCGGTTGGATGCGCCTCCGGAGGAAGACCTCCAGCAGGTCCATACCAGTCACACCCTCACGGACAAGCTCAACCACTCGACCAGCCAGCACTTTGACTTGGGCCCTTTCTTCCGGTGTCACTTTCAGAGAAGCAGGTTTTTCAGCTCGGCGAGAGAGAAAGGGGGAAGACCAGTCGACTGTCCTGGGGTCGCCTGATCCTGACAGTAGAACCAGGTCGCCTGCCAACCACGGACCGACTCCGGGAAAGTGATAGATGGAAAACAGCTCTTTCCCCTCGTCTGGATCGCTAGGCCCCCACACAACTGGATCACCTGCGTCCTCTCGTCACTCAACTTGGCCTTCTTAACCGATTGAGAACGGCAGGTAAAGATGTGCTTGAAAAGTCCCCAATGGGGGCGGCAACCCAAGAAAGCCTCACACATGGAAATGAAAGCAGCAAAGTATACGATAGAGTTGGGAGTGAAGTGGTGGAGCTGCGCTCCAAAGAAGTTCAGGAAGCTCCGGAAAAAAGGATGGGGCGACAGAGAAAACCCGCGGTCGATGTGGGTGGCTAGGAGCACGCACTCACCGTCGCGGGGTTGAGGTTCGATCTCTCTCCCCGGGAGACGCGCAGCTTCGTGGGGAATGACTCCCCCCTCGACCATGTCGTCGAGATCCTCTTGTCGGATCACCGACGGCATCCAAGCGCCCTGGATCCAGCCCCGGGGCAGAGCAGACCTTGAGGAGGATCCGCCCCGAGCAGACCTCTTCCCTTTCCCCTGCGCCACCGCCTTCTTCGCGTGCTCCAGAGCGGATGTCTTATCCTTCGCCATCGTTACCGGCAAATCTCGCACAGGCCTGCGGCGCTAGGGTGAGAGCGGAGGTGGCGGAAGGACTTGCGAAGGGAGAAAGGAAGAAGAAAGGAGAAGAAAGCGCACTGTTTGGAAACCTCGAGCCGGCGACTTATAAGGGGCCGCCCCCGAGTGGCTGACTGGTAGGCCCAGGCTATCCAGTCAAATCCCACAGCAGACGCGCGCGCAGTATGTGGCGAAAAAGGCGACATGGAGATCGAGGAGCTTCCGCTTTATCGCTTCCGATTACTGCGGCCGCCCCCGTCCCGCGCGCTTCCCGAAATCCGAATCCCACGACATCTGCGGGCTGCAGAACAACTCGTCAAAACAGAAGACCCCGCTCGCATCGACACTCGGTATGTCACAAGTAAAGAAATTCACTCGACGAAAGGCCTGGAATGGATCAAGGCGACTAAAAAAGGTTGGCGACGTCATCCGTGACGATTGACCCAAAACGAGGCACTCAAGTAGCCCAAAGAACCAGTCGGAAAGATCTCCAACTCTTTCCCCACTCAAACCTCGATCCATTCAGGGGCTAATGATGAAGCTACATACCTAGGGTAGGGGTACGGACCTGTCCAAAGAGCCCTACCCAAGGACATCCCTAGAAGAAGTCACCTTTCAATCGACTTGAAGGTATCCCACTTGATGGGTTCAAGACACTCGACCAAGAAGCTATCACTCGACCATGAAGCTAGCCACTCGACCGCCAGGAGATCTGAAGTCACTCCGCGCAAACGGTCGGCTCTTAAGTAGTCTTTATGGTCATTGTAGCACTTTATTAGGGGCGTTACCAGTAACGCCCAACCTTAAATGTACCTTAAACCCTGCATTACTGAGGGCAGGAGAGGGCCGGCGAACTCTATATAAGCCACCCCCCTCCTCAGTATGAAGGGTTCGCACCCCTGTTATTCACACACGCATAATTCAATCGACCGCCTCCGGGCACCGAGACGTAGGGCTGTTACTTCCTCCAAGAAGGGCCTGAACTCGTAATCCTCGTGTGCTTACAACTCCTCCATAGCTAAGATCTAGCCTCTCCATACACACCCCCTACATCACTGTCAGAGTTAGAACCACGACAGGAACATCAAGAGATTTGCCTAATGACCTCTCAGAGCTTTACAAGACAGATCCCGAAGAGGATTACAATCAGCGCAAGACCCGAATCCAATGGATTCGAAGATATTGGGCTGAACAATGGTTCAAATACCGGTTTGTGACCCAGGAATATGCTGAGAAAAATGCCATCAAGCGACCTTGGGGAGACATCCTATACAAAAATCTTCAACCCAGGTCCAGAGCTGAAGCCATTGAACAAGGCTTCTATCCCTGCATGGTCCGTGGACCACAGCCTGCAGATGCACACCCATCATCACTACTATGGTGTCGTGACGACAATCTGTTCAAGCGCAACTTCCAGTTTGCCAAGAACTCAGCGAAGCAGAACAAGAAGTCTTTGGGACTAGACTTCAACTCTGGTCCCTCTGCTCCCCGTACCGACGACACACGTGATGCAGAATCCAATGTCATCGGTCCGTTCTACAATGTGGAAGGTCTCATCAGTCATATCGTGGTTCAAGGGACAGCCGTGGATGAGCCTGTAGATGACGCTGAATCAGATGAAGCACCTGCAGCGCCAAAGCCAAAGAAACTGAAGCAGCCTAAAGCTTCAAAGCCTGCCTCATCACCAAAAATATCACGGGCGAAGCCACTGGCTACTACACCTCCTGAAGACAGTGTGCAGTCTGAAGATCTATCACGCATCTCCAAGCCCCAAAGAGTCAAGATGCCTCTGCCACACACCAGCCAAGAACTGACTGTTGCTACCATTCTGCGCAATGATGCTATTGATTTGTCCAGTGATGAAGATATGGCAGATGATGCTCTTGAGCAACTGATCAAGAGCAAAGAAGAAGCAGAAATCTTCAATGATCTGCCTCTCTTTGACGTGGCAATCATCCACAACTTCATTGATGAGTGGTTTGACACGCCCAACCTCAGCTTTGAAGATCTGCAACTTCCAATTGGCCTTAGTGTCGCCTTCCATGGCGCCATTGCTTCAGAATTAGCTATCGCCCAGCGCATTGTTGAACTGAAGCAGAAGACTGACTTTGAGAAAACTCAGTTCAAGAAGCATATGGCCACGCTCAGCGTGCAAGAGGTGAAGAACTTCAAGATTATGTTGCACGAGCTCAAAGAAGCCTTTCTTAAGAAACATGCAGAAGCTCAGGGTTCTCGTGAGCGCATGAAGAGCCTGGCTGACAAGTGTGTGCAAGGCTACAACGAGGCTGAGAAGTGCAAGGCCATTGGGCGTCCGGGCATTGATCCCAGGATGGCTGCTAAGAAGAAAAGAAGCCCACTGTGGCCGAACCCAACGCACCAAGGCAGGAAGCAGATCCCATTGTCTTCCCAATAAGCATGACTGGCTCGAAGCCAAAGGCCAGGTCAACCGCTTCAGAACTAAAGAAGACGAGGACTGCTGAGGCTGAAGCCAGAAAGAGGAAACATTCTGAAGCCTCTGATGCTGCTCCCTCCAAGAAGAAGCGGAGGAGCAAGAAGGAACGGGCTGCTCCCACAGAGCCCTTACTTGTTGAACCCATCTCCATGGTTCGCCCTGCCGCTGAACATCAAGAGCGCCAACTGACTGTCCATGAGCCTGCTTTCACAGAGGCTCATGAAGTTGAAGACTTTCCAGCAGCTGATCCCACTGCTGCTGAAGACATTGGTCACCATGACCATGTTGAAGATGATGCAGTTCTTCCTCAGATCGAGCACCAACAGGTATCATCGCCTGTGCTTACGCACAGCGAACTCATCAGCATTGGTCGTCCTCTGACGCCAATTGCTCAGGATGCATCATTGGGCTGATCACCCACAAGAACAAGAAGAAGATGACCTTGAGGCCCAGCCAAATCCTTCTCCAAAAGCGTCGCCAGTGTTACGCAGGCTTCGCAAAGGACCAAGGACTCCAGTCTCTGAATCTGAAGCTAAAGCTGCTGAAGACATTCCGGCTGCATCAGCCGATGACACCCAAGAAGAAGAACGTGTCCCCACTCCCCCAACTATTGACGAAGCTGTTCTCGCAGAGAACGTGTCTGTGCCTGGCCCTCCAGCTCATCAAGTGGAGGTAGAAAATCTTGAGGCTGCCACCACCAACACCAATGAAGCCACTAACGCTGTCATGGCTGAAGCAAATGTGGAGCCTACACCAACCCAAGAACCAGAAGTCAGCGAAGCCAATGATGCTACTGCTTCTGTTCCTGCGCCTGCTGCTGGTCCTCAGTTTGACTATCATGTTGAGCACAGGCCTCAGGTAAAGAAGCCAATTCCAAGGTTGCCCAGGTTTCCAGGTCCTGCATCAGCACCTGGATCCTTCAATGTCAACGGCTTCAAAGCAGACAACACTTTCTTCAATAGCTCCAAGAACCCCTAATCAAGGGAACGAATATCTTCTGATCGGTTCTGGAGCTATCCACAGCGAAGCTATTACTCCTGCATTCTGTACAATCAAGGTCACATCTTCCCACATAAGCATCTTGACACCGAAGCAATAGCTGGTCTGCCCTGTCTGGAAGAAGCTCTGGATTGCTTCAAAGAGGTTGGACTGTTGCCTTTTGTCACCGACCAAGAGCACTGGAACGAAGAGTTGCTGCTCCAATTTTATGCCACACTTCACATACGAGGCTACAACAGAGATCCGAAGACTTGGGTCCTGGAGTGGATGACAGGAAATGTTCATCACAAAGCCAAAGCCTTTGATATCATTGAGCTCACTGGTCTGCCCACTCCTAGAGATCTCTATGAACCTGGCTGTCAGCTTCACAGTGAAGCTATGGAGAACATCTTTCAGAAGCCTGAACCGAACATGAGTCAGATGCTCAGTATGATGAAGCCCTTGCCACAAGATGCTGCATATCCTAAGGAGTTCTTTGTTGAAGACCTTGAGTATCTGGCAAGGATTATCTATCACATCATAAGGCGAACTCTCTGGCCCATCAAAGGGCATTCTCCACATGCCAAGCTGGAAGGTGCAATGAAGACTTTGGTCTTCTATATTCTTCATGGAAAATGCTTCAATGCACAAGACTTCTTCATCCGCCAACTTGCTGCATCAGGCTCTGATCTTTTTGGCTTGAAGTTCTACGCTCCATGGATAATGCGGCTAATTAAACTCCACTCCGCTATCTCATATCAGCCATCTGCTCGCAATCATCGGATCTTTCTGCCTGATGTGGATATGTCCATTGAAGCCATTTATCCTGAGCCTTCCAAGGAGCCTCTTAGTCTTCAGAATGCGGAGCATCAAAATTTCTCTCAGAACATTGAAGGAGTTAAAGTAGTCACTCGTGTTTATCGTCTGGCAGGAACTACGTGCACCTCATCGTGCCCTTACTGAAGCCACCGAAAGCACTATTGCCCAACGACCCAAGAAGCGATCTCGGGTTCTCAATGACCGAGAACTTCTGGTGGCTCTTCATCAGAAACATGATAGGCATCATGACTGGCTGAAGCGCCAAATGCAAAGCCTCTTGGTGGATGTCAACCGCATTTGCAATCTTGCCATCAAGAATGCCTTTGTTGCCCATGAAACCTCTCGACGCACATGGAAAGGGCTGACGCTTATGTGCTCTGAAGATGATCTTCAAGAGGATGGCTTCTCTGAACGCTTGAAGTTTGACTCCACACCTCCTCGAAGGGCAGTGCTGCGACGAACTCCATCTCTTGAAGACTCTGAGTTCTCTTCCTCTGCGGCAACTGTGAATGCCAGAGTGATCGAGGACGAAGACGATGCTACTTCACCGCCCCCTCCTTCAGCATGCTTCAACACTGCTCCAAGTTCTTCTGCACCGCCGAACACCACCGACGACCCTGCTGCTTCACCTATTCTTCATGGGAATGAGTAGATGCTCTATGTCTTCAAACCTTTTTGGTCCTTACTGACAAAAGGGGGAGAAGCATATGAGTTTGATAGTCTTCAAGCGGGTCCATATGGGCGGTTGCTTTATATTTTGCCTAGTGTTTACAACTCTCGTTTTGATACATTTGGTTCTTTGAGTTGTAACACTTAAACTCGATGGTCGTCTGCTACTTATTTGCTACTTTGTGATGCGATGATAAATTCCGCATGTGCGACGATAAATTCCGCACTTAGATCATTTTGCAGACGTCCATTTTCCATTATGCATGTCATTATCTTCACATACCTTCACATGCATAACGAATTGTCATCATAAGTTGAAGAGGATCTCCACGAGTACAACCTGCCATGTGCATTTGCATTCCAAAAGAAAATTACTTATATGCACATCTTCAGGGGGAGCCCTTGCAACTTATGAAGACAATTCCTTATCCTTTACAATTTCACATATTATATTCCCCGTTGAAAACTTCAACTAGTTTGTCATCAATCACCAAAAAGGGGGAGATTGTAAGTGCATCTAGTGCCACCCCTAGTTGGTTTTGGAGCATTGACGACAAACCTAGTTGAGGGACTAATGTGTTTGTGAGAACTGCAGGATAACACAGGTAGAAGTCCCTCATTGATTCGGTTTTCCTACCAGAGATGACCCCTAAGAATGTATGAAGACATTGATGTCAAAGGTGGTATGTGAAGATATTCACATTGAAGACTATGACAAGATAAGACATCGCATGAAGCCTATGGAGCTCGAAGACTTAGATCTTTCGTAGTTCTTTTTCTTCTTTGTTGAGTCATAGGAACCACCGTACTGTTAAGTGGGGTCCAAGAGAACCAGTCAGAATGACTGAAGTGATACTTAACCAAAACCTATGTCTTTGAGTGAAGACTATGAGAGCGAATCTTGTCCAGAGTCGGACAAGTCTGATTTGCTTGTAGCCCAAGTAAAGTTGCCGTGTGTGTTTGAAATCTGACCATTGGAACACGTGTCAGTTCCTTAGTGACCCAGGGTCATTTCAGACAAATCAGGTCGGGTTGCCTAGTGGCTATAAATAGCCCACCCCCTACAACCATAAACGGTTGGCTGCTCAGAGTTAAAGTACGACTTTTGTCGTTTGAGAGCAACCCACCTTGAAGCCTTTGAGAGAGAATTCCTTGCGAGGATAAAGCCCTAACCACCCAGAGCCAAAGAGTGTTAGGCATCACTTAAGTCTTCCTGTCTGTGTGATCTGAAGACTTATTGCACTTGAGGACTATGAATCCTCCAGCCGGTTAGGCGTCGCGTTTTGAGCATCCAAGAGTCCTTGTGGATCACCAGTGAACGAAGTCTGTGAAGGTTTGGGATTCTACCTTGAAGACTTACCAGAGTGATTGGACGAGGTTTGTGTGACCTTAGCTCAAGGGGAATACAGTGAGGACTGGGTGTCCTGAGCTGCGTGTTCAGGACTGGGTGTCCGGGACTGTGTGTCCTCAGGTTTAAATACCTAGCCGCCGTAACCAGACGTACAGTTGTCACAGCAACTGGAACTGGTCTAACAAATCATTGTCTTCAACGAGTCATCGGTTTCATCCTTCCCTTCCCTTTACTTACTGTTGGTCCTTGTGAAGTCATTGTATGATTGCATTATCTTTTGTCGTCACTGAGTAACTGCTTGTTCTGATTGGCTTCATAATATCTTCCTACCCGATCCTTACTACCTAGCTGCTATTAGTCATTGTGCTTTCACTTCATTGAATACTTGACTATGGTTTGCCTAGTGTAATCTACCTTCCGCTGCATGGTAATAGGTTTATTTCTATCGTTTGTCTTCGAAACTTCCACGTTTTGAAGACTTTCATAAAAATCGCCTATTCACCCCCCTCTAGTCGATATAACGCACTTTCAAAAAGGTTAAGATTTCCTTTAATGTTTAAGGTTCTAGGATATAACATAGCCTCTTAATGTTAACACCGACAAAAAGTGTGTGTGTGTGTGTGTGAAGGATGTAGGGTGGTAGACAGAGAGGGGGAGTGAGCTACAAATATATAGGGTGTGAAAGATGTGAAAGAGAGGATGTAAGGAGAGAGGGAGACTGACATATTACACTGAGAGAAAGAGGATATATAGAGAGAGCTTTGCTGTTTGATGCAGGTGGAAGGGAGATTGGGAGCGATGTGTAACTAATTGAGGTGGTGAACATGGACTGGAGTTGCGGAGATAGTTGCTGGAGAAAGAAGGTGTTAAGTGATATATTGACAAAAAAAGTAGATACATATGTGCACGAGAAATCTATAGGTATACATTGACTCGATTAAATATTCATACCAATTATATATAATTATTGTATAGGATTGTTATGAGTTGAGGTATAAATCTTCATACTAATGTCAACTGATATACTAAGTACTACTCCCTCTGTAAACAAATATAAGAGCATTCTCACTAGTAGAAAACAGGGCTATGGTCCAGGCCGGCTCAGCCCATTAGTCCCGGTTCAGTCTAGAACCGGGACCAATGTGGGCATTGGTCCCAGTTCGTGAGCCCAGGGGGCCGGCCGGGCCACGTGGGCCAATGGTCCCGGTTCGTCTGGATCTTTTGGTCCCGATTGGTGGGACGAACTGGGACCAATGGGCCTTGCTCCTGGCCCACCACCATTGGTCCCGGTTGGTGGCTTGAACCGGGACCAAAGGCTCCCCTTTAGTCCCGGCTCATGTCACCAACCGGGACCAATGAGGTGCCTATATATACCCCCTCGCGCAAGAGCAGAGCACAGTGCTCTGTTTTTTCTGGCCGAGGGGGAGAGGGCTTTGTGGTGCTCTAGCTCACCTCCTATGCACATGAGGTGTTCGATGGAATGCCCGAGCCACACTACTTAAGCTTTCTCCTCTCGAAGCTCGACCTCCAAGGTCCATTTTCCTTGAGATTTGTCTAGATTTAGCGGTCCGTCACGCCCCGTCCCCGTCTTCACCGCCGTCGATCACCCGCGCCGATCTCATCACCGACACCACCGTGGTGAGCCTCTTGTTCTTATCTTCTTTCTAAAAGGAAAAATATTCTTACTTATATGTTTAGATAGATACTTGTATCATTTTCTTACATTTATTATTGCATCTTATATAATGCGATGGTTTTGGTATCCGCCCCCGTCGGCCCTCGTCCTGTCTATGATTCGGATTTGGTATGTATATTATCTTTATAACTATTGGTTCATTTATTGTTTATGAAAATTATGCTGACCAACGTGACATAGATTTTATTTATCTAGGATGTATGTGAATTGGAAATGCCAACCGACCCTATTCTCGAGAGGTTAAATTTAGTTGAAGAAGAAAAAAATTTGTTGAAGGAAAAAATAAAAAAAATTGAGGAGGAGAAGATGATATTGGAGTTGCATGTTGCGGATGTCGTCGATGATCACAAGATCAAGATGGATGCAATGCGCTTGAAGATTAGAAAGATTAGAAAATATGCCATTCATACCGAGGCTTGGTATCATTATGCCGTTGGATCAATTGTTACCTTGGTTGCGATTATGATCGCATTTGTTTTCGCATTGAAATGTTTTACATAGTTTCAATGTATGGTTTAATTAATTAGATGCTCTGGAGAGCTATATGTTGTTAGATGAGAACTATGTATGCACTTTGGTTTTAATGTGATGATGAACTTCTATTAATTTTGACACTTAATTATATATAATGCACGCAGATGAACCGGCAATGGATGTACGGTGACAGACACACCCGCGAGTACATTAAGGGCGTGCATGAGTTTCTCGATGCGGCTGAGGCAAACAAGCAGAATGGTTTTATGTGTTGTCCATGCACTGAATGTGGGAATACGAGGTCTTACTCTAACCGGAAAATCCTTCACTCCCACCTGCTTTACAAGGGTTTCATGCCACACTATAATGTTTGGACGAGGCACGGAGAAATAGGGGTTATGATGGAAGACGGCGAAGAAGAAGAGTACAATGACAACTATGTGCCCCCTGAATACGGTGATGCTGCAACGGGGGGAGCTGGTGAAGATCAAGAGGAACCAGACGATGTGCCCAATGATGCTGCCACGGGTGAAGCTGCTGAAGATCAAGAGGAACCAGACGATGTGCCCGATGATGATGATCTCCGCCGGGTCATTGTCGATGCAAGGATGCAATGCATTAGTCAAAAGGAGAAGCTGAAGTTCGATCGCATGGTAGAGGATCACAAAAAAGGGTTATACCCCAATTGCGAAGATGGCAACACAAAGCTCGGTACCGTACTGGAATTGCTGCAGTGGAAGGCAGAGAATGCTGTGGCTGACAAAGGATTTGAGAAGCTACTGAAAATATTGAAGAAGAAGCTTCCAAAGGATAACGAATTTCCCGACAGTACATACGCAGCAAAGAAGGTCGTATGCCCTCTAGGATTGGAGGTGGAGAAGATACATGCATGCCCTAATGACTGCATCCTCTACCGCGGTGCATACAAGGATCTGAACGCATGCCCGGTATGCGGTGCGTTGCGGTATAAGATCAGACGAGATGACCCTGGTGATGTTGACGGTGAGCCCCTCAGGAAGAGGGTTCCCGCGAAGGTGATGTGGTATGCTCCTATAATACCACGGTTGAAACGTCTGTTCAGAAACGAAGAGCATGCCAAGTTGATGTGATGGCACAGTGAGAACCGAAAGAAAGATGGGAAGTTGAGAGCACCCGCTGACGGGTCGCAGTGGAGAAAAATCGAGAGAAAGTACTGGGATGAGTTTGCATAGGACCCAAGGAATGTATGGTTTGCTTTAAGCGCGGATGGCATTAATCCTTTCGGGGAGCAGAGCAGCAATCACAGCACCTGGCTCGTGACTCTATGTATGTATAACCTTCCTCCTTGGATGTGCATGTAGCGGAAGTTCATTATGATGCCAGTTCTCATCCAAGGCCCTAAGCAACCCGGCAACGAAATTGATGTGTACCTAAGGCCATTAGTTGAAGAACTTTTACAGCTGTGGAATGGAAACGGTGTACGTACGTGGGATGTGCACAGACAGGAGGAATTTAACCTTAAGGCGTTGTTGTTCGTGACCATCAACGATTGGCCCGCTCTCAGTAACCTTTCAGGACAGACAAACAAAGGATACCACGCATGCACGCACTGTTTAGATGACACTGAAAGTATATACCTAGACAAATGCAGGAAGAATGTGTACCTGGGCCATCGTCGATTTCTGCCGACCAACCATCAATGTCGAAAGAAAGGCAAGCATTTCAAAGGCGAGGCAGTTCACCGGAAGAAGCCCGCCATGCGCACCGGTGATCACGTGCTTGCTATGGTCAATGATTTACACTACGTAGTATTTTTATAGTAAAGTTATTCATAAACTAGTGATTCACACAAATTTTTAAAAATTCAAATTTAAACTATTCAAAATTTAAAACTAATGGCACTAACAGAAAGTTTATAATTTTTGTGACCTAAAAGCAAAAAGAAATCACTAAAAACTGTAAGTATTTAGTTTTAAGTAGAAATAAAAAAATAAAAAACCAAAAAAATGTAGAAATAAAAAAGAAAAAACAAAAAAAAATGCCTCCTACTGGGCCTCCACGGCCTGAATACGATTAGAAACCCTACATGGGCCAGGATTCAGGCCCGCAGAAGGCCCAATAGGCCCACAGGCATTAGCAAGTTTAGGCCCGAAAGCCTGCATTAGAGAGGAGCTCGAATGGGGAGGCACACCAGCGCTTATAAACCAGTGCCGGCGCCCTTCAGCTAGCGATGTGGGACTAAACTTTTGGGCGCGGGGTAGCACAAGGCCATTGGTCCCGGTTGGTGGCACCAACCGGGACTAAAGGGGGCATTGGTCACGGTTCGTGGCACCAACCAAGACCAGTGCCCCCCTTTAGTACCGGTTGGTGCCACCAACCGGGACCAAAGGCCGCCGCTTCCTGCCCTTTGGGCTCCTGAAAAGAGGCCTTTGGTCTCGGTTGGTGGCACCAACCGGCACTAAAGGGGAGCATTGGTCACGGTTTGTGCCACGAACAATGACCAATGCTCCGTCTATATAAGCCACACTTGTGAAAATTTTGGTTCAGTTTCTTCGATCCCGCCCCGACGATGCCGCCAGGCTGCCCCTCTGCTCGCCTCGCCGTCGCCGCCGTTGCCCCTGCCCCGCCCCCAAGCGCGCCCTGCCTCGCCGTTGTCGCCGGCCG
>NC_041386.1:630655068-630655840 GCF_002162155.2 Triticum dicoccoides
GCCCGTCCACCGCCCCTGAGCACCCCCTGCGCCCCCGAGCCCGTCCGCCGCCGCCGAGCGCGCCCCGCCGTCGCCCTCTCCCTCGCCGACCCCAAGCCCGTCCTCGTCACCGTCGCCCCCGACACCGGCCGCCCGCGTCTCCTCCCCGATCCCTCCGGGAGAGGTAGCTACCGCCCATCCTCCCCCCTTCCTTCCTTCCCTGCTCCTTAATTTGCAAAATATTGATATGCTGTAGATGTATGTATGTATGTATGAGTTGGGGAGAAAGTTTATAATTTTTGTTCATATATACTGTAGATGTATGTATGATGAATTTTGATATTTTTTTGTTCATATATAATGTAGATGTATATGTATGTATGGAATTATATCGATGGATGTATGTATATAGAACATTCGTAGAAAATATGACGAATCCGATATGACCAATGTCCCCCTTCGGTTCACTCGGGAACACTAACTATGTCGGAGAAAAAAATGTTATCGGGGAAAAAAATGTTATCGAGGTCGAGGGTCGTCGAACATGAGAGGAAGAAGAGGATAAAAAAGAAGAGGAAGAAGAAAAAAAAGAGGAGAAGAAAGAATAGAGGAGTCCTCTATTCTTTCTTCTCCTCTTTTTTTTCTTCTTCTTCATCTTTTTTTATCAGGAGGGGTAGGCGGTCGCCTAGGGGTCGAGGGTCGAGAGGGGGTCGACGGTCGCCTAGGGGTCGAGGGTCGAGAGGGGGTCTAGGGTCGCCGAGAGGGGAGAGGAAGACGAGGAGAAATAAGTAAG
>NC_041386.1:630656184-630662723 GCF_002162155.2 Triticum dicoccoides
ATTCTATTTTCTCTTTTCTCCTCTATTCCTTTCTTCTTCTCCTCTTTTTTTTTCTTATTTTTTTCTTCGACACGTGGGGGGGGGGGTCGAGAACGCCGGACATTCATGAGAGAGGCGAGGAAGAAGGGGAAGAAGAGGGAGAAGAAGAGGAAGTCTTCTCCTCTATTCTTTCTTCTCCTCTTTTTTTTCTTCTTCTTCCTCTTTATTTTATCGGGAACGAGGGTCGTCGAGGGTCTCCGAGCGGTAGAGGAGAAACCCTAAATATAAAGTATCATTGGTGTGAGATACATGTACCGTCGGTGTCGGACACTACATCCAAATCCCACAAGTGGCGCGGGCTTCGACGCCCACGTCACTTGTGGGACGTGGATGTATTGTCCGACACCGACGGCCACATGTATCTCACACCCACGATACTTGCTATTTAGGGTTTCCTCTATCGAAAAGAAGAGGAGAAATAAATAAGAAGAAGAAAAAAGAAGAAAAAGAAGAGGAGAAGAAGAAAGGAATAGTGGAGAAGAAGAGAAAATAGAATATATTCTATTTTCTCTTCTTCTCCACTATTCCTTTCTTCTTCTCCTCTTCTTTTTCTTCTTTTTTTTCTTCGATCTTCTCCTCTAGCTATTCCTTTCTTCCTCTCCTCTATTTTCTTCTTCTTCTTCTTCTTCTTCTTCTTCTTCTTCTTCTTCTTCTTCTTCTTCTTCTTCTTCTTCTTCTTCTTCTTCTTCTTCTTCTTCTTCTTCTTCTTCTTCTTAATTTTTATCGGGAACGAGGGTGTCGAGGATCGCCGAGGGGTCGAGGGTCGGAAACTAGGGTAGAGGGTCGAGGGTCGTTAAGGGGTCAAGGGTCGAGGGTTTCAGGGTCGAGGGTTCAAGGGTTCTATAGGGTCGAGGGTCGAGGGTTCCAGTGTTGGGGAACGTAGCAGAAATTCAAAATTTTCCTACGTGTCACCAAGATCTATCTATGGAGAGACCAGCAACGAGGAGAAGGAGAGTGCATCTACATACCCTTGTAGATCGCTAAGCGGAAGCGTTCAAGAGAACGGGGTTGAAGGAGTCGTACTCGTCGTGATCCAAATCACCGGAGATCCTAGTGCCGAACGGACGGCACCTCCGCGTTCAACACACGTACAGCCCGGTGACGTCTCCCATGCCTTGATCCAGCAAGGAGAGAGGGAGAGGTTGAGGAAGACTCCATCCAGTAGCAACACAACGGCGTGGTGGTGATGGAGGAGCGTGGCTATCCTGCAGGGCTTCGCCAAGCACCACGGGAGAGGAGGAAGCACTTGGGAGAGGGGGAGGGCTGCACCAAAGGAAAAGGTAAGAAGTCCTCCATCTCCCCACTATATATAGGAGGGCCAAGGGGGGGGGGCGTCGGCCCTAGGAGATCCAATCTCCTAGGGCGGCGGCGGCCAAGGGAGGAATCCCTCCTCCCCAAGGCACCTAGGGGGTGCCTTCCCCTTGTGGGACTCTTCCCTCCTTGAAACCCTAGGCGCCTGGGCCTCTTGGGGCTGGTGCCCTTGGCCCATGTAGGCCAAGGCGCACCCCCTACAGCCCATGTGGCCCTCCGGGGCTGGTGGCCCAACTTGGTGGACCCCCGGGACCCTCCCGGTGGTCCCGGTACGTTACCGATAAACCCCGAAACCTTTCCGGTGACCAAAACAGGACTTCCCATATATAAATCTTTACCTCCGGACCATTCCGGAACTCCTCGCGACGTCCGGGATCTCATCCGGGACTCCGAACAACATTCGGTAACCACATAAAAACTTCCTTTATAACCCTAGTGTCATCGAACCTTAAGTGTGTAGACCCTACGGGTTCGGGAGACATGCAGACATGACCGAGACGTTCTCCGGTCAATAACCAACAGCGGGATCTGGATACCCATGTTGGCTCCCACATGTTTCCACGATGATCTCATCGGATGAACCACGATGTCAAGGACTTAATCAATCCCGTATGCAATTCCCTTTGTCCATCGATACGATACTTGCCCGAGATTCGATCATCGGTATCCCGATACCTTGTTCAATCTCGTTACCGGCAAGTATCTTTACTCATTCCGTAACACATCATCCCGTGATCAACTCCTTGATCACATTGTGCACATTATGATGATGTCCTACCGAGTGGGCCCAGAGATACCTCTCCGTCACACGGAGTGACAAATCCCAGTCTCGATTCGTGCCAACCCAACAGACACTTTCGGAGATACCCGTAGTGCACCTTTATAGCCACCCAGTTACGTTGTGACGTTTGGCACACCCAAAGCACTCCTACGGTATCCGGGAGTTGCACAATCTCATGGTCTAAGGAAATGATACTTGACATTAGAAAAGCTTTAGCATACGAACTACATGATCTTTGTGCTAGGCTTAGGATTGGGTCTTGTCCATCACATCATTCTCCTAATGATGTGATCCCGTTATCAACGACATCCAATGTCCATGGTCAGGAAACCGTAACCATCTATTGATCAACGAGCTAGTCAACTAGAGGCTTACTAGGGACATGGTGTTGTCTATGTATCCACACATGTATCTGAGTTTCCTATCAATACAATTCTAGCATGGATAATAAACGATTATCATGAACAAGGAAATATAATAATAACTTATTTATTATTGCCTCAAGGGCATATTTCCAACATCCAGCAGGGTCGTCTAGGGGTCGAGGGTTCCAGGGTCGTCGAGGGTTCGAGGGGTCGAGGATCGCCGAGGGGTCGAGAGAGGTTTCCTAGTGTCAAAGTATTGAAGAAATCCATGCCTTCATCATTAGCCGGAAGTAACCAGGGTATGTTGGTACGAAGTTCTGCAAAGTTGTTCTGGAATGGAGTCCCGGATAGAATAATCCGCCTTTTGGTACGAATTCAGCAAAGGCCTTCCAAATAGCGATATTCGGAAGGCTCTTGCTGAACTTTGTACCAAAAAGCGAATTATCCTATCTGGGACTCCGTTCCAGAACAACTTTGAAGAGCTTCGTACCATCATGCACATGTTACTTTCGCCTAATGATGAAGACATGATTTTGTTGAATCCTTTGACACTAGGCAACCTCCTGACCCCTCAACGATCCTCTCGAACATGAGAGGAAGAAGAGGGTCGTCTAGGGGTCGAGGGTTTCAGGGTCGTCGAGGGTTTGAGGGGTCGAGGATCGCCGAGGGGTCGAGAGAGGTTTCCTAGTGTCAAAGTATTGAAGAAATCCATGCCTTCATCCTTAGCCGGAAGTAACCAGGGCATGTTGGTATGAAGTTCTGCAAAGTTGTTCTGGAATGGAGTCCCGGATAGAATAATCCGCCTTTTGGTATGAATTCAGCAAAGGCCTTCCAAACAGCGATATTCGGAAGGCTCTTTCTGAACTTTGTACCAAAAAGTGAATTATCCTATTTGGGACTCCATTCCAGAACAACTTTGAAGAGCTTCGTACCATCATGCACATGTTACTTTCGCCTAATGATGAAGACATGGTTTTGTTGAATCCTTTGACACTAGGCAACCTCCCGACCCCTCGGCGATCCTCTTGAACATGAGAGGAAGAAGAGGATAAAAAAGAAGAGGAAGAAGAAAAAAAAGAGTAGAAGAAAGAATAGAGGAACGAGTGAGAATCCGGACGCAGGCGGTTACAAATCCCATGAGAGGAGGAAAAAAGTGCAGCAGACCCAAATGCAGGCGCTGCAAGCAAGGGTAGACGCGATAGAGGAACGAGAAGCAAATTGCAGCAAACGTACTGCCGAAGCCTCCCCCGAAGCTACCCCGCCATCTCAGCGCAGAAGGAGCGTGGCTTCCACCGAGCTGCTTCAGCCGGAGCATGCCTTGACGGCTCCTGCCAGCTATCCCGTGGATGCTATCACGGAGTCTCAAAATTGCCACCTTATGACGCAACTGATGAATTTGAAGGTCAAGGTGGCTGTTGGCTCTGTTTATCCTACTGAACCCGGCGCAACTTTTCACTGCCGGCCGATTCCAGAAGGATATGCTAGGGTGATGGTGGATGAGATAACGGAGGGATTTGAGGACCTCCAGCTTGACCACCCTACCGGTGAAGGGGAGACTCGGCTGGGGTCTGCTCTGAAGACTCCATGCCTATGGCGGAAGGAGCTCATCAACCTTCCGAACTGGACGCCTCCGCCTCCTCCTCCTCCTCCGGCGAGTCAGGGAACTCCGCCTCCTCCACCGCCTCCTCCTCCGGCGAGTGACGATCAGGGCCCTCAGCCGGCTCCTTCTCCGGCGCGTGGCGGCACTCCGCCTCCTTCTCCGCCTGCGCCGACGCGCCCGAGCAGCCAGCCTCCTCCTTCTCCGCCTCGTCAGCAAGGGCGGAAGAGACCTGCCGCCGCTCCAGCTGCTCCGGCGCGTCGTAGTCCTTCTCCTCCGCCTCTTAAGCAAGTAAAGAAGACAACCGCTCCGTCTGCTCGGTCGGCGTCTAGCAGTACAACTAGAGGCGGGAGGACATACAGATTCGGTCCTTCTCTGAAGACTCCAGAGAAGTTACCATACGAGAGGACCCAGGAGGAGAACGCCGAGATCGCGCGAGAATAAGTGAGGAAATTCTTTGAAGGGGTGAAAGCAAAGAAACATCCACCTCCGGAGGAGAAGGTAGATCGGGTGAAAGTGAAGCGCACTCTGGATGCCCTGACAAAACCACCGAAGTCTGATCCGCCGAAAGGAAACTATGACCGCATTATTGGAAAGGAATTTGCCGAAGCGGAGCGGTCGGGAAGTACTGTCAGTGATCAAAGGCTGAAAGAACGACGAGCTGGGAAACAAATTGCCCAGCTCGGTGAACAAGCGAAGCAATCGTGCCCCCCGCTCAAGGTGCCTAGCCACAACGTCGCTAATGATCCGAGGATGGTGCCCGGTTATAGAAATCTTGCAGATTACCTGCCCGACGAAGTACATTATGAACCCATGGACATGTAGATACAAAGATACGAGTACGGGAAGCCTCTCGTCAAAGATGAAAGATCTCTATCAACGATGATGCGAAGATTGCATGATTGGTACTTGAAAATCTGCAGAGACTCTGGGGGGAGGAGTACTTTGTATGTGAAAGTTAAAAAGGAGCATGACCTCGTTGGAATTGATCTGTTGCCTGTTCCATTTGAGGAGTTCTATCAGTTTTTCAATCAATTGGCCCTCGATAAAACAACGGTCGCCTGCTACTGTCTGTAAGTAGTACTACTTTTGTCATTAAGTTTCTCTATATAGCTTAGCTCTTTCATTGCATGTATTTATAATCATCCTCACTATATTTTGCAGATTGAAGATCGTCGAATTGAAGAAAAGACAAGTCGGTGATATTGGGTTCATTAACACATATCTCATAGATGCAACTCAAGTTAAATTTCATGCCGCAGAGACCGAGGCCAGCATGCTACAATCGTTGATAATAAATCAAAACAAAGATATAATACTCTTTCCTTACAACTTCAAGTGAGTGTTACTGTCTTGTGCGTATTCGGTTTCCCTTATATATTAGTCAAGGTTATAGTAATGTAATTGATGAGTTATGCATGCGTGTGCAGTTTCCACTATATTCTCCTACATATTAAGCTTGAGCAGGGACTAGTAACCGTCTTAGACTCAAGACGAAAAGATCCCAAGGACTATGCAGACATGACTCAAATACTCGAGAAGTAAGTTAAATCGATCATTATCCACCATATCAGCAACTTTGTTCATTTCCTGATATATCAAGTAATTGTTTTCTTTGTCCGGCAGGGTTTGGAGAAAATTCACCAGAAAAGCTCCGGGACTGCCGAAGGAGCTGCAATTTAGACACCCGAAAGTAAGTACTAGCTATAGTAGCATTTTAAGCGCATCTACTAGTCATTCAAGCGCTAGTTTCATCAATACCATTTGGCATTCTTGCTTATCAGTTTGATTAACCTCTATTTCTTGTAAAGTGGTTGTGGCAGGAATAAGGGAATGATTTCTGTGGATACTATGTTTGCGAGTCCATCCGCCACACGACCTGTGAGCGGGGCTACACTGACGAACAATATGAAGTACGTAAATAACAACATTCACAATTTTATTTTATTACCATCATTTGTGTTGAGTTTCATTCATTCATATATATATGTATTGACCCCCTTCTTTAAATTAGATGTTTCGGAAGCGGGATGAACTCCTAGCACCAGCTCGCATGCGAGCAATTCAAGAGGAATTTGCGGCATTCTTTCTTGACCATGTGATCCCTGAAGACGGAGAATTCTATGTTGACCCTGAGTCCGTATGATTATATTTGTAAGAGATAATTATTGTATATATGTAGCCGGTACTGTCAGGTAGATATACGAGAACTTGTTGTTCGACCAATCTCTCGGAGAAAGAGGGGTGGTCGATATCACTTCTCTCTGTATGCATATATGTTCATCACGATCTTCTATTTCCTTCGTTTGCTTACTAGCTAGCCAGCGTGTCTAGTCCTCTTTATACATATGTGTAGTACGTAGCGTCGACCAAGCACGGACATAAGAGAGGACACTTCTCTCTATTAATTATAGCTAGCTAACACAATATATGAAACACCTAAATT
>NC_041386.1:630662851-630672926 GCF_002162155.2 Triticum dicoccoides
CCCTTTCAAAAAAACAAAAACCCCAGCCACAGAAATGCTGATGCGTGGATGCCTATTGGTCCCGGTTGGTGCCACCAACCGGGACCAAAGGGTCTCCTGACTGGGCTCTGCGCACTGCCCACGTGGAGGCTCATCAGTCCCGGTTCTGGATTGAACCGGGACTAAAGGGTTGGGGCATTAGTACCAACACTTTAGTCCCGGTTTAGGAACCGGGACTAAAGGCCCTTACGAACCGGGACTATAGGCCCTTTTTCTACCAGTGTCTTCTCCCTTCCCTTCTCTCTACTAACGTCACTCTTTCTCATAAATGTTTTTATACTTCTTTACGGAGGAAGTAGATCTTAGTTTGTAACATATAGTTATTCGGATCATTTCTCTATGTATAAATCATTGAGTCACATTGAAGGTGAAGTGGATTTCAATTATTTTTAATTCTTGCAGGCTATATTTTCTATACATGTGAAATATGGCATACATTATGCACAATTAAAAAAATCTATACATGTAATTTGACATGAACTACATTCATAGGTGTAATAAAAAAATAGTTAGAAGCCCGTGCGTTGCCATGGACGTTGTACTAGTGGTGGTAGGATATGGCATTCTGGAACCCATTTAGCAATCCCGCTCAGAGGCCAGTTGAATATGTACCCCTTGCGGAGTCTTTGTCTTGTGAGCCTGGCACAAATAGTTGGTTTGCTGGTTGGCCAGTGTGCTCGAGCGAACATACTAATTTACAGCCAGTTCGGCGAAAATACTCCAAACTGTTCACTTATCGATGGGCGTGCCACTGCGGTCTGACCGGCTGGCGTGTCTTGATCATCTGTTGGAAGGAGCGTGTGCCGGGGGCCTAGAACAGAGTCTGATGTCGTGACGCGCGCAACAGGACTGTTTTTTTTTTTTTCGGAAAGCAACAGGACTGGTTTACTTGGGCTACCCCAGCTTGGAATGACGGAGTAGCAGCACGGCATGGCAACCAACCTCCGAAGCCACATCCCAGAGTCTATTTTGCTTATACTCCCTCCGTTTCGGTTTATAGGACGTGCATGTAGTTCTAAGTCATCCATTTGACTAGCTAAATATGAGTTATATATCATCAAAAATATATCATTGGATTCTTAAGCGGATCTAGTTTCCAAACATATATTTTTCATCAAATATAATACAAATTTAGTTAGCTAAATTGTCAATCTAGAACGACGTGCATGCCTTATAAACCGAGACGGAGGGAGTATTTTAGGTTCCATTCGATGGTTGGCATTTGATCCTTTGTATCATCCCCGTGTGTATTCTTATTCATGCTAATGCCCTTGTGTGTATTCTTATTCATGCTAATGCCCCATTCATGCTAATGCCCTTGTGTGTATTCTTATTCATGCTAATGCCCTTTGGGGTGATTTGTAGGACCTTGTTTCGTGTCGCACCCCCATGACGGAGAGATACAAATGATCCCTTTGTTGCCCATAGCATTGATTAACTTTTTGCCTGTAGTTTCAAATGGTTCACTTAATTTCTCTAATTAGTAGGCTGCAATTTTAATGTTTGACCAAATTCTGGCATGATATAAGGCTGGTCATAGTGAGGAGTAACTTATACTAGTGTCATGCATATGACCCTAGTCTAAGTTACTACTTTTATAGTGCAAAGTAACATAGTGATACTGTTATAGATGGCTTCATTTATTAGCTTGCGGACTCATCTTATCTTGAAAAGCGCTATGTTACAGTAACATATTATGTTACTCTAAACACATCTCTCCTCATTTAATACATACCACATAAGCAAATTTGTCTTGGAACCCGCTATATTACTAGCTAAGTTACTCCCACAATGACCAGCCTAATCAATTGCAATCGGTTTAGGGGAAAGATCCTTCAAATAGTCAGCCAGACCTCCGGATTGCAGTTGGTCTCTGCATCAATTGGCACAACATGTCATCTATTTATTGAGTGAATGTTTGCTATTCACAAATAGTCTAATGCCATAAAAAACAGATTACCAAAGGAAGGTATGGGCAATCATCACCGTCAAGGCAGATAGAAACGCAATACGATCATAATCATTTGCAGATAGTTGAAGAAGAAATTCTTAACAAAGTTCACTACTGCTGTTTTTTTAAAATAGTTCGCTTAACTTCCGCACCGCAGTTGGTCTCTGCGCCAATTGACGAGCCGGCCACGATCCGCGATGGTAAGGATTCCGGCAAGCAAAGCTCGGGTAAAGGCGTCGCATGGCGCATGGGCATGCAGCACGCCGCCAAGGACGTGCGCAAACAAAGACGGCTAACCAAGCCCTTCACAGACCTGTATATTAGTGCCCCGGCTATGAGGTTGCTGTCCGGCGAAAGAATGACATGGGAAAGGTCATCTTTGTCTGTCGTTGGTAAATATACAGAGCAGGTACATACACATTACAAACATATTGCTTGCAGACCGTTCACAAGAAACATCCTTCAAATAGTTCATTTAATTTTCATTTTATCTTTCAAATAATTTGGTAGCTTCTGGGTTGCAGTTAGTCTATGCGATAATTGGGGCAATGGGTCATCTATAACTTGTAGTCGGCGCATCACAATCGGCAAATACTATTCATCAATTAATCATTCATCTTTATGTCATTGTCAATGATTTGCCCTTGTGATCCAATCGCAGTGTGTAAGTAATTCGTTAAGGCAATCGCGGTGTGTATGTAATTGTGCGCACTGGATGTCTTTGCTTAATTGACATTTTTTATATGTGTGAATCACAATGCAGTTGTCTTTTGTCTTCTTCTCATTCTGAGGCACCACAGATACCCATGGTCCTGGAGGTCGATCAAGGAGGAGGTAAGAAGTGAGGACGCATGGAACACTATTATGAAAACCAGGGATCAAAGGGAATAGTATTGTAGCAGAAAGCATTTCCTTGGGGATATACAAGGTGTAGCCATTAAATGGCTAATGCTTTTGTCTAAAAATCTTAATCACCAAGGTAACCCCGTGTGATGGTAAGGTCTAGCGGCCGGACAACTAACTCTTGGTGCAGGTCATGCACCGGTCAGAATGTACTTTGGACAAATCCCCCACTTAATTGTGTTGTGAGCACATCATAATAGGTAATATCAAGACGAGATCTCACACACAAGTATAAGGTTGTAGGCATAAGTCCTCATATTCATGCCCATTTCCATATCATTGCTTACACCTAGAAGTTTGTTTAAAAGGTTCGGAAACTGAAACAATTTATGAGAACAATAACTTGTTTGAGTCTTTGTCATCTAGCACATGCTCCCGTGGGTTCAAAACCTAGGGTCACTCTTTGGTAAAAATTTAGGGGACTAGCTTCAATCAAAAACCGGGTCTCAAAAGGTCATCAACACATTTGTTACAATCTAGAGGGCGTAGCTCACCCACGTTGATACCAATTCCATTAGCTAGAGTGGTGTGCTACTTTTTGAGCTTGCGTTGGTTTTTTCCTTGAAAAGGAAAGGATGATGCAGAAAAGTAGAGATAAGTATTTCCCTCAGTTAGAGAACCAATGTATCAATCCAGTATGAGGTACAAGCAAGTCTCCAATCTATACACCTACACAAACAATCAAACACTTGCACCCAATGAGATAAAGGGATTGTCAATCCCTTCACGATCAATTGCAATGGTGAGATCTGATAGAGATAGATATAAAATGTTAATAAAACATAAAACAAAATAAAAGTAAATAAATTGTAGCAAGGTATTTTTAAGTTTTTTGGTTTATAGATCTAAAAATATATGATGGAAAATAGACCCGGGGGCCATAGGTTTCACTAGAGGCTTCTCTCTTGAAAGAAAACATGCGGTGGGTGAACAAATTACTGTCGAGCAATTGATAGAAAAGCGCAAAATTATGACGATATCCAAGGCAATGATTATGAATATAGACATCGCGTCCGTGTCAAGTAGACCGACTCCTGCCTGCATCTACTACTATTACTCCACACATCGACCGCTATCCAACATACATCTAGAGTATTAAGTTCATAAAGAACGGAGTAATGCCTTAAGTAAGATGACATGATGTAGAAGGATAAACTCAAGCAATATGATGAAAACCCCATCTTTTTATCCTTGATGGCAACAATACAATACGTGTCTCGCTACCCCTACTTTGTCACTGGGTGAAATCACGCAAGATTGAACCCAAAACTAAGAACCTCTCCCATTGCAAGAAGAACCAATCTAGTTGGCCAAACTAAACCGATAATTCGAAGAGAAATACAAAGATATCAAATCATGTATATAAGAATCTAGAGAACATTCAAATAATATTCATAGATAAGCTGATCATAAATCCACAATTCACCGGATCTCGACAAACACACCGCAAAATAAGATTATAGCGGATAGAATTCCAAGAACATCAAGGAGAACATTGTATTGAAGATCAAACAAAGAGAAGAAGCCATCAAGCTACTAGCTACAGACCCATAGGTCTGTGGTAAACTACTCGCGCTTCATTGGAAGGGCAATAGGGTTGATGTAGATACCCTCCGTGATCGAACCCCACTCCGACAGATCGCCGGAAAAGGCCCCAAGATGGGATCTCATGGGAAAGAGGCTTGCGGCGCTGGAAAAGTATTTTCGTGGATGCCTTTGATGGTTTGGGAATATTTGGGAATATATAGGCCAAAGATTAGGGTTAGGAGACCTCCGAGGGGGCCACAAGCCAGGGGTGCCCCCTAGGGCGCCCCAAAGTATATATTTATTGTCAATCAAAGCTAAGGAAAGCGTCCAAAAAAATCAAAGCTAAGGAAAAATGATCATACAATTTGTTGAGATTTTTCTTATGACAATTCGATGTCATGTCACAAGTTTTGATTTGCAGAGCTGTCGCGAGATAATTTTGTTAGGAAAAGGATCACAAATAAAATATTTTGGTGCCATCAAAATTTTGCAATGAAGAAAGAATAGTAGAATGCTATAGAACAAATTGCTGAAGTAACAAGGAAAACATTAGCTTCACCTTCACATAGAGCAACTTCATTTTACAGTCTTATCTCTAGATGGCTACTAAACTAATCATGTATTATAGGGACAAAAATATAAAGCCTGACAAGGGCAAAAAGCGATAACACACCCTACAATCTTACCTACAGATATCGGCACACTGTCAGGTGTTGCCTCTTTGCTAAAAGTATAGTTAGACATTTTAGAATGACCGACGTCTTCAGCTCCTAGAACGACAATAAATATTCTGATTGATGAGAAGGATATTTCCTAGCATCCCACTATGGCCAAGTAAAAACTGAAGATAATATCTACATTGAAATAAAGTCGTCATTAAAACACTAAACCCTCAATTGCACATAGCTGCTGACTTGAAAGAATTATTCGAGGGGAAGGTAATATATATACAATAATTCGGAACCCTAATGCATGAAGAGTTAAAAAGATGTCTCTATGGAAAATTAGAAACATATACTTTGATGATCCATTTGTCAGTGCCATCCAATCAGGGCCTCATCCGCTAAACCATTTGTTGTTAATGTCATTCACATAATTTTCTGCTGCCAAGATAACCGTTCACCATCCAAAGCAGCAAAAATAGCTACAATACATACTGATGATATTAGGTACAATAACAACAAATATTTACCAAATATTTATCAAATCAGATGTCAAAGTCGAAGAAAGATGTCACAAGCTGCACACTGGAAATATAGCATGTAACTAATAGGTGGAGAATACCTACAAGATACCGTTGATAACATGAAACTAACCAATAAATTTTTGGTCGGTACTTTGAATATCCGTTTCTCGAGTTTGCCTAGATATGAAGATACGAAAGCACACCATCCACAACACCCACTGATACGTCTCCAACGTATCTATAATTTTTGATTGTTCCATGCTATTATATATTTTGTTTTGGATGTTTAATGGGCTTATTTATACACTTTTATATTATTTTGGGGACTAACCTATTAACCGGAGGCCCAGCCCAAATTGCTGTTTTTTTTGCCTATTTCAGTGTTTCGCAGAAAAAGAATATCAAACGGAGTCGAAACGGAATGAAACCTTCCAGAATGTGATTTTTGGAACAAACATGATCCAGAGGACTTGGAGTGGACGTCAAGCAACAGACGAGGAGGCCACGAGGTAGGGGAGCACGCCTACCCCCCAGGCGCGCCCTCCACCCTCGTGGGCCCCTCGTGGCTCCACCGACCTACTTCTTCCTCCTATATATACCTACGTACCCCCAAACCATCAGAAGTGCCCACGAAAACCTAATTCCACCGCCGCAACCTTCTGTACCCGTGAGATCCCATCTTGGGGCCTTTTCCGGCGTCCTGCCGGAGGTGGCATTGATCATGGAGGGCTTCTACATCAACACCATAGCCTCTCCGATGATGTGTGAGTAGTTTACCTCAGATCTTCGGGTCCATAGTTATTAGCTAGATGGCTTCTTCTCTCTCTTTGGATCTCAATACAAAGTTCTCCTCGATTCTCTTGGAGATCTATTCGATGTAATCTTCTTTTGTGGTGTGTTTGTCGAGATCCAATGAATTGTGGGTTTATGATCAAGATTATCTATGAACAATATTTGAATCTTCTCTGAATTCTTTTATGTATGATTGGTTATCTTTGCAAGTCTCTAGATTGATCTTTCTTGCAACGGGAGAAGTGCTTAGCTTTGGGTTCAATCTTGTGGTGTCCTTTCCCAGTGACAGCAGGGGCAGCAAGGCACGTATTGTATTATTGCCATCGAGGATAAAAAGATGGGGTTTATATCATATTGCATGAGTTTATCCCTCTACATCATGTCATCTTGCTTAAAGCGTTACTCTGTTCTTATGAAATTAAAACTCTAGATGCATGCTGGATAGCGGTCGATGTGTGGAGTAATAGTAGTAGATGCAGAATCGTTTCGGTCTACTTGTCACGGACGTGATGCCTATATACATGATCATACCTAGATATTCTCGTAACTATGCTCAATTCTATCAATTGCTCGACAGTATTTTGTTCACCCACCGTAATACTTATGCTATCTTGAGAGAAGCCACTAGTGAAAACTATGGCCCCGGGGTCTATTTTCCATCATATTAGTCTCCCGTTATTTCCATTACTGTTTACTTGCTTTCTTTACTTTTACTCTTTATCATAAAAATACTAAAAATATTATCTTATCATCTCTATCAGATCTCACTCTTGTAAGTGACTGTGAAGGGATTGACAACCCCTTTATCACGTTGGTTGCGAGGTTCTTATTTGTTTGTGTAGGTGCAAAGGACTTGAGCGTGACCTCCTACTGGATTGATACCTTTGTTCTCAAAAACTGAGGGAAATACTCACGCTACTTTGCATCACCCTTTCCTCTTCAAGGGAAAATGAACGCAGTGCTCAAGAGGTAGCACCCACGCACAGGCCCCACCCTCTGCCCGTAGCCGCTGGCTCACACGCACCCTCAAGCTCAAACCTCCTCGCGCCTCTGCCGATTGGCCTCTGACGCATGCCCCCCTCACTGCTCCGAGTCCGAGGAGATGACTACATAATCCTAAAGATGTTCAAGAATTGTATATTTCTCTAATGCATAAAGACCATCATTCAGAATCTACTCCTGCAAAACTTACACATTCACGACTTTCCCTTTAGTATTTTTTTAAATGCACCTGCTGGTTGCATGAAAACTCAATGAGAACATTGGGCAGGTAAATATCCATCACCACAGCTGATTAGTTTCACTTCTTTCTAGGATTCCATTTTGCGCTGGTCCACCAAACGCTCTACCAATATCCGTGACAACCCCGTTGCTCGGTAAGTGAAGAATACTTTACAAATACTCTAAAAAATAAACATAGTTGCCAAATGAAGATATTATTATGTAAATGGAACAACTGGAGATGCTTACGTTCAAGCTAAAGATCCCACAAGTTTAAATCCATCTGTTAGTGTAAATAACAATGGAATTGATGCAGTACTTTAATATAGCATTTGACTAACAATAAGCAATGAGAGGATTGATGCTTCATTTTCTAATACATGTCTTTAGTTCCTGCATACACACTGGATGGATTGAATTCAGATGAAGATAAAGAAAAACCGGTGCACCCTTCCGATCCACATGGCATATCCATTAGAGAATTAGTGGCACTGGTTAACCTAAAGAGTCTGGAATTACATTACACAAAAAGAGAACAGGGAAATGTGTAGACATCATATCATATAGCTAGAATGCCAAACGTTGCTCCAAACTGAACTGGACTAAAATGGCAGCCATACTTAGCTTGAAATAAACTAAATGACAACTTGAGCTAATTTAATTGGTCCAAAACGATCATTTTATAACTGCATAGGAGATAACCATGGAAATAATTGATAGAGCATAAAAAGGAAAAACAACATTTAGCTTCTTGTATGCGTACAAGTGAAAGGATATACAAACAGAATTACCTTTGGGTGCCCAAAACAACTTCACTTCAATTACTCTCTATACAATTTGGTTCTGTAAAATGGTGAACATCAGAAGTTTCGTTCTAGTTCTGATACAATAACTCTGCATGAGGTGTTAGCTCCAGTAAAGTATATTTCTGGTTCCAAAACAATTACGCCACTTCCTAGTTTGACAGTATTACAAGTTCACCAAACCGAAATTAATGTAAATTTTTTGCATGGAAGATCATTCATATACTGGTGGAAGCCTTGGCAAGTTGTCGATTCAGCAGTCACATTGAGTGAGTTGCCCAACGTAATAAAAAATGATGAAAAAAGGAAAATTAAAGGTTAGGAACTGAGCCTAAAATAACCTGTTGTTGGCTGGACCGTAGTGAAGCTAATCTCATCCTCTATGAAATCATTGACAGCCAAGGTCCTGCAGATCGTGTCGCTTGAAAAAATCATGTGCACAGCACGCATACAGGACATTCGTACTTGTCATCATCCATGGCCTCTGTGGCTCGTCACCGCACAGCCAACCGCTGTTCTTTCATCATCCATGGCCTTGTGGATCGCCACGGCCTGGATATGGGATGGTCCATACATGAAGATTATAAGGATGCAAATGATCTCCTCACCTCGTCCAAGATTCTTTTAACAACAAATAAACTTAATGTATGGGATTGTCTATTTGTCCCCAAAATATTGAGATCCAACTTGATCCGTTTTCTTTAAGAACTTAATCAGGTAAATACTCGACATATCGAAGCATGCAAAATGAAATTCAAGAAGTTTGACCCAGCAATAATGCTGTAACCACACATTTCTTCCACTATGATTCCTTGATTACCATACCAATGACAAAACTAAGTGTTGCTCATGAACCCCATAAGGTCAAACCACAGTGTAGCAACTTGTGCAAGCAAGGCAGCAACCCTGGAGCACACACTTTCACGTTGACATGCATCAAAGGAAATAAAATGATCAACATTTGATCTGGAAAATGCCTATTAATTAATGATGAGAGGGCAAGAAAGCATCGGACTAATATGGTGCAGATATTGATTGGCTTATTATGGTACATGTAACATTCAAATTGACATGAAGAAGCTAATATTCTACGCACAAATTAGATCTCAGATACAGTACAAATTGAGGAGCAAATCACAGTTTACCTTCTGCTTTGAAATTAATTGGCATAACCTCGAGCAAATATCTCTTCAAAGTCAAATAAAAAGCACGTACAGTAGATAGTAGCAATCAGACTGGCAGCAAATATAACAACCAAAAACAGCAGCAGTACCAGAACCACTTACCTGTGCATGCAGGTGGAGCTTATTACACGATGAAGCTTAGACTACACTAGTAGAAAACAGGGCTATGGTCACGAGGCAATATTCACATTAGTCCCGGTTCAGTCACGAACCGGGACTAATGCGAGCATTGGTCCCGGTTCACGCGGCTAAGGCATTAGTCCCGGTTCACTCGGGCCCTTTAGTCCCGGTTTAAGACATGAACCGGGACTAAAGGGTGCGATGACCATTAGTCCCGGTTCGTGCCTCAAACCGGGACTAAAGATTACACCTTTAGTCCCGGTTTGACGCACGAACCGGGACTAATGGGGTTGAGACCTTTAGTCCCGGTTCGTGGCACGAACCGGTACTAAAAATCCCATTTTCAAAC
>NC_041386.1:630673479-630732855 GCF_002162155.2 Triticum dicoccoides
ATAAAATAAAAGAAAATGATGGAAATGTCAAAAAAATAAAAGAAAATAAGTTTTCCATGTGATATGTGGTCTAGTTGTTGGGAAAATTTGCAAATGTGAATTTTGACTTTATTTGCAAAATCTCTCTGAAATTTGTAAAAATGGGCATAACTTTTGCATACTAACTCGGATGAAAAAGTTTTTTATATGAAAAATCATCTACTCGAAAAGTTACATCCGAATTTAATAGGGGGTGACCGTTCGGGAAGTTAGATGATTTAGAATGATGAGGGGTGATTAGAGGATAAATTGAGAAGTGACGAGGGGTGGTGATTACAGACTAAAGGTTAAAATAATTCAGAAATTTGAAATTCAAAAAAAAAATTCAAAAAAAAAATTTCATTTTAAAAAAAAAATCATAAAATTTCCTTTAGTCCCGGTTGGTGATTACCAACCGGGACTAAAGGTGGAGCTCCACGTGGCCGCGCCCTTTAGTCCCGGTTCTGGATTGAACCGGGACTAAAGGGATAGGCATTAGTACCGACCTTTTAGTCCCGGTTCCAGAACCGGGACTAAAGGCCCTTATGAACCGGGACTGAAGGCCCTTTTTCTACTAGTGCTATTATTGTCCGAGCATGACGCATCAATCTGAGGTAGAAGACCCAAGTAAATAAAAAGTTTTTAACCGCACTGCATCATTAAAAATGTAGTAGGAAATGTTCCAGTTCTTGCAATCTAGCATACAACCAGAGCAATGTGTGCGGTTGGACAAAACGACATAAGACAGAAGATGGGAATGAAGCGTTGCATGTTTTTTAGGTAGTAGAGATAGAGATATGAAGTCAGTTGACAAAACCACCATCACCTGTGCGTAATTGCTGCCGCTGCCGATGTTATTGCGCCATCACCCTAGGAGACGGAGGGCCGATTGGTGCACCTTTGGTAAAGTATCAATCTGATGTCCAGAGCATGAACTGCAAATTTCATAATCTCCGTCAATAAGCTCTTGCATAGTTGTAGTTTCTTTCAGAATGAGAACCTCTGCAGACAACACAATAGTGTCATGTACCTGCATCCTGATATGTCTGAAATTCACGCAATAAAGAATGTTGAACAATCAAAAAATTGTTGTGCGTACTTGTTGGACCAAATTACAGTGTCCTCCTTGCAGGCATACCTAGCAAGTCAAACCATCAACTCACTAAATCTATCTCAGTCACCGAACACCGTTCTCTGCAAACATTTGTCCGAATATAAGAAAATAAATACAAATTTAAATTATGAAAAGCAAGGCAGTAGACCTCTTTAGAGGAAGGCTACTATTTATTTCTTAACTGAGATACTAAAACTCGAAAGACACTCTATAGTTATAAATAGTTATTCTGAATACTTCAAAACCAACAAACAGTAGGACTTGGCACTTGTTCAGCTCTCCATTTCATATGAGAGAACAAGTGCCAGCAAAACACTTCAAAACCAACCAGGAATAGTAGGACTTGGTTATAACTTGATGGATTATTATAATGGATTGCAAAGCACATTTTAATTGACCATTTCATACATATGCATTTTTATGTACAACAAAATCAGCTCCTAGGAAGAACGGCATTCATGAAGAGTGTCGACGCCATCTTTATTATTGATTTCTTCTGTTCTCCTTCGGCCACTCCTCTTGAAAATATGTGATGTTGTTTCCTGCAACACAAAATTATCAAGTTGACTCACAACATGCGGTCGCAGAATTACGACTAATTGGGCGGCTACCACACCGTCTCACATCACCAGAATTACCATCGTCTTGGTCTTCAGTCTACTTCCCAAAACGCTTCCAAATCCTACTCCTAGACTAGAGGATGCAGGAAACAGGTTGTCAATCTCATATCATCATCGGCCAACAACTTTGCTCCCTCCCTTTCCTGATTCTGGTAATTCTGCGACAAAGGAAAGCATAGTTATAAACCAATCAAAGACAAAGTTAAAACACTGTTTTTAGCACACCAGGATTGCTCAATAGAGAAGGTGGATCAAAACTCAACACAATCTGCTTGTCTCAGCGGACAAGGAGAACCCGACGACATTGAGCGAACAAGCCAAGATCACGACGATGTCCGGCAGCATGGGCCCGACGGCGGGGGCGGCATCACGTTGCCATTGATGGGGCAGCCGCCCTGCCGCTGCACCCTGAGCCCACCTCGCCCACCGCGCGCCCGCACCACCACCACTACCTCTTCTCCATCAAGCAACTCAACATGCTGGGCGCCGCCACCGTACTGGCCTTCTCGACCACCGTGCCGCTCTCGGAGATCGCCTTTGGCGTCCTGCTCCTTCCCTGCCTCCTCCTCCTGGCCATGCCCGCCTTCCCGCAGCGCCCCCGGAAGCCCAACCCGCCCGCGCCTGTCTTCCGTGGCCTCGCATGCCTCCTCCTCGCCACGCACACCGTGGGCTGGTTCCTCGTCGGTGCCGCGCTCCCGGCGCTCTACATCCTCGACAGCCTCCGATCCGACGACACCACGGGGATTGCTGCCGCGTTCCTGGCCTCCGCGCAGGTCTTCACTCAGGGGCTCACCGCCGCGTTCCTGTGGCGGTTCTCGCTCCCCGTCAGGGCCGCCGTACCGATCATGTACAACGCGAGCAGGATGTTCGCGGCGGGGAGTGGCTCCGCCAGGAGATGGAGGGGGCGACTGCGGCGACAGGAAGGGAAGGGGGCAGAGCGGCAGGAGGCTGGGCTGGTCGAGGAGTTCCCCGATGGCGGTGGCGGCGTAGGAAACCCTATTACGCGCGAGGGTAATCTAGGAGAAGAGCTGCTCGCACGGTTGTTTAGAGTGTTTTTTTTCTTGTGGGACGGTGAAAATCAGTGGAACATGTGATGGACGAAAAAAACAATAAAAAATACGGTTAAAGGTGGTGGGACGAAAAAAACTGTGAAGGCTATTCTACCAACTCAGACATTAGGAGTAGAGATTGGTATAATATCTACTGTATTTTAACTTCTCCATGGTTCATACCCTCGATACTACCCATAGATTTATCTCTACTATTAAAGAAGGATCGAACGTCGTGATTGGTACGACAACCATCACGCGAGGGCTATGCCCGCTTTAGCCCAAAAATCCAACTCCAAATCAGCCCACACACAGAAAACCACGACCAAGAAAAAAATAGTTCGGCTCACCCACGACCGACTCACCCACGAGGCCACGACGCACGCCCCAACTCTTTCCAACCCCTCCTCTTCTTTCTTCGTTGGAGTCGCCCCAACTCCTCCAACCCCATCGATTCCAATCTCATCTCTCCCGAGAAACTTCAGTGGACTCGGTGGTGGCGACGAGGGGTGACGGCTCGCCCTCTCTCTGTTGAGTCTTGCTCCGTCTCTGCCCTCCATCCTTGTCTTCCACGGCCGGCAGCTTCGACGATTTGGGTTAGTGGCAACTGTGAACTATGCGAGGAGGGTGTGCGTCCTAGAATCCGACGGGTCGTCTTCATCGGGCTACGGCAAGGACCGTGTGGCGGAGCGGATGGTGTACGAGGACGCGTAGAAGGCCAACAGCTCGAACTTGACGCCCTTTGCCTCCGTCAAGAACAGTGTCACAGGTGCGTAGATCTTGATCCTTTCCTTCGATGCCGTTGTCTGATTGTCTCCATTCCTGTCAAACCAGTATTCTGCATGGCCGGTGCTTCCGCTCGATGGCAAAACAAACACATAGCAAACCTGGCTTGCCTTAAGGGGTTAAATCAGCTAACAATGTAGCTAGCTAGCTTTGCCTTGAGATGGATCGAATTGGTGGATTGATTGATCGACTAGCAACGCACGCGCACACTGGTATGTGACGTATTTACTGTTTATACTTTAACTCACGGTGATAAAACCTAGGAGCTACATGTATCACCTGTCTAAGTAGAGATTAGGATTTCTATATTACTTTGGACAAGCAATCGTTGGTGAACTCTGGCTATATGCATGTGAGATCTATACGTACCCAACTGAGAGAACTAGCAAGCTGCTGACTCATTGTGCTAATTTAAGTAGTGCTAAGCTATCATCTAACCTAACTATTAGTCTATTACTAGATTTATCGATATAGTTCATGTTTGGTGCTTTTCCATTTTTTGCGAATGGACCGGATTCTGAAATCGCATGTTTCAATTAGGTTTTGATCGGTCAGCTTGAGTAGTAATTGTTTTTATTGTCCCATTTGTTCTTTCATATAGGCTACCTTGCTATGTTGTACTATAAGATACTTCATATAGGAGGTCAAGCTTAAGGTACAATTCTTAACTTGTTGAGAATCATGTTAATCATGATATTTGCCTGCTTCAAAATGCTCCCTTAGGTGTTAGTTGACAGTCCTCTGAATATTCTTTGTTTTTTTTTATAGAATTTGACCATTTGTGCAGGCTTTCGTTCATCATGGATCGACCTTAGTCTTAACGATTACCCTATCCAACATGCAACCCCTGGGATGTGGTGCTCAATCCTGCTATTTCTTAGTCCATTAGTTTTTATGCTTTTTCACCTCAGAGATTTTATTAATTTTCAGTTGATTTCTAACTAGAGATGCACATAAATAACTTTGTTCTGATTTTCATAAAAGAAATATGGCATGCACCTAGCTAGAGGTTATTGACTATATGTTGCAACCCATTTTATTATGTTGGTCTTTCTTTACACCATTTTCTATTGTTGGTTATTGAACATAAACAACAAGAGAATGAACAGAAGTGTGTTTGGGTCAGGCCCAGATACAACATCTCACTTCTTGTTTTTGGAAATCCTATATACTTAACTCCAAGAGGTCACCAGCTAAAGGGATGGTACTTTATGAATTTTTTTTGTTTTTTTCACTAAGCTTGACAATATCTCACCAGCTGTAGCGGTAATGTGATTTGATCTGTAGGTTGTGCTTGGCAATGAAATAGAAATTTTGCTACTGAGGTATCGAGGAAAGGATAAAAATATTGACTGTTTTCGTTTGTATGGTTGTGGCCGTAGTCTCCTGTTTCTGTGGTTGTGAACTGTATTCAGCTCCACGTAGAAATAGACGATTAGTCTTGTTTAATCCTTTGAGTGTATACTAAAGTTTCTGGTACCTTTACATTTTTATCACATCATGCAATGATATAAACCCAGAAAAATTCAGATAATATGCATTACTTTTTTGTAAAGCCATTACACTGCGCCTCCCAGGAGCATCTCAAATGCTCTTGGAGAAATTTGATATCAACAAGTTAACCGGGTTTTTTCCCCTTCTCTTTGTTTTGCATCACTATGTTCTTATCTATGAAGCCTTGGGCACCCTATATTTTACAAGGAAGGAAACTAGGCCAGTGTATTGCTTTTAATGACATGTAGTTGTATAGGCGACCTGCTTGTATAGATTATTATAACATATCATATCTTCTTAATTAACTTGCCATTAGTAACAAACATTATAGTACCAAAAATAGTTTTAGGAGGATACTACTAAAACTCTTATACCATTGGCAAAAAACTCTTGTGCAATTTTAATTTATTGCATAGTGCACACGGAAAAATATTAATTCACCATGTAGAGAGCCCGCCCAGAACAATTGTGTTGGACTTTTGTGGTACTCCCAAGAGAGGTGTCTTTTGTGGCCTTGATAATATATACTCCCTCCGTTCGAGAAAGCTTGTCCCTCAAATGAATGTATGTAGCACCAAGTTAGTGCTAGATACATCCATTTGAGGGACAAGTTTGGGACAAATTTTTTCAGATGGAGGGAGTATAAACCAGAACCATATTTTGTATGATTCTCAACATCCTTGCGGTGAAAGACAACTGAAGTACCACAGAAGGTAGGTGTGTACTGCTACTACACTAGCCGAAGTACGAATTGCAGTTTGTCGTGAATTCAGACACTAAGAAACTAGCTTTTGCGATTGATTCGGCTCATACAACAGGTTGGCAACAAGATCGGATGTTCAATAACCAGAGGAGCAACACTCGATCGACAGGAAACTATGAGCATGTTTATCATAAGTGTGTCGGTTCTACATTTTACTCCTTAGCCAACTACTACTACTTTCTAATACTCTAGCATGCAATTAATTGACTTACCAAAGAACTACATGGAAGAGAAATATGTTTGATTCGTTTTGAACTGATTGCAAGAAATATGTATGGCACCTACAACTCTGTTCTCAAAACATATAGGAAAATGTTTGGAGATGGCACGCCGACCGAAGCTTTGGCCGGTCACCCGCTACCACGCGCTCCTGTTTTTGCAAGCCCCGCAAATTGCCCTGCCCTGCTGCAGGCCAATCTCATATGCGAGGCCGCTCTCTACCCCTGCATCCCCACCCCCCTCCCCACCCCCCGTTGCAGCCCAATTTCGCCGGCGAGGCCGTCGTCCACCCCCGCATCGGCCCCTGCCTAGTTGCAGGCCAATCTCACCAGTGAGGTCGTCGTCCTTCACATGGCCGGCGATTCTCCCAGCTCACCATCTCCAGTTCCTCTTCGCACGGCCAACGATTCTCCCAGCTCACCATCTCCAGTTGCATAACTGTGATGGGGAGGTACACCCAAGGCACGAGAAGCTGGGACGACGAGGTGCACCTGACATGGGGATGGGATGGGCGAGGACATCACCGGAGCTGCGACCTACAACCGGCATAACAAATTGCTACAACCGGCGTCCTTGTTTGCTACATGCCACCATGAAGATGCATCCCGCGGAAGAAAAATCTCAACTGGCAAAAGAAAAATCTACAACTCATCGACCATTTTGCTGCAAGCGGCGAAGGTGAAGATGCGGACAACAAAGGTGAGCATCGGGGCTACAACGATGGGGCATGGCCTATGGAAGCTGCAACCTCAGGCGCTAGAGCTGCAACCGCCCTAGAAAAAGCTACAACCAGCGGCCAATTTTTGTTGCATCAGCGATGGTGATTTTTTCGGCCTGTGAGGTAGACGACTGCTACTGGCGACCAAGGAAGATGCATCCCATGGGAGAAAATGCTACAACCGGCAACAACAAAAGCTACGACTCGCGGCCGTATATGCTGCAAGCGGCGATGCTGAAGTTGTCGCCGTCGATGCTACGGCCAGAAAAGCTGGAATCATTGTTCGGGAAAGCTGGAACCGACGATTTGTTTTGCTACCATGGCCGGAGCAGAAAAACGTGACATCGACGATCCAAGAGAGGTGGCGACGACGAGCAGCTTGGTGCTGCGACGAGCGGTAACAGTGAGGGAAAGGACACAGGTGCTTTTGTGCCTCGCCGGAGCACAAACTCGCGGTGGCTGGGGCAGGGACATGTCACCGGCGGATCTCAACCAAGACGCGTGCGCGGGGGAGAGGGGGAAGAAGACGATGACGTGGGGGAAGGCAGATCGGACGGCTCCTGCCTGCTGGATCGAACGGCTGGAGGCCGACCGGCCCAAATTTGGGTCAGCGCGCCGACACGTATCACCGCTCAAACATATAGTTATGAAATTATATTTGATTTATTTTTAGCAATGTCTCATGTCTAAGTTTATTGTTCCGTGGCAACGCACGGGCATTCAGCTAGTCAAAATAAGCAAACAACACAAAGAGAACAGAATCTGTCAGAAACAGAACAGTCTGTAGCAATCTGGAAATTTTGAATACTTCTATAACTCTAAAAATTCTGAAAATTTAGGATAGTCTGGGAAATTTGTATATAAATCTTGTGTAAAAATTTTATAAGGTTTCGTCGCTTCTCTGATTTATCAAAATTGTTTTACTGGACGCAAAAGTTTCTGTTTTTCATCAAGATCAAATCAACTATCACCGTAGACCATCCCAAAGGTCTTACTTCGCTCAAACACTAATAAAAACACCAAAACACAATTACTACAGAGGTAATGATGTGTATTTTATTCAAGAACAAAAGCAAAACAAAAAGCATAAAAATAAAATTAGGTTGCCTCCCAACAAGCACTATTGTTTAACACCCCTAGCTAGGCATAATGCAATAGATCTAGGTATTGTCATCTTTGGTATGCAATCCATAAGTAGCTGTCATAATAGATTCATATGGTAACTTAATTTTCTTTCTTGGAAAGTGTTCCATGCCCTTCCTTAACGGAAATTGAAATCTAATGTTTCCTTCTTTCATATCAATTATTATACCTATCGTTCTAAGGAAAGGTCTACCAAGAATAATAGGATATGTAGGATTGCAATCTATATAAAGCACAATGAAATCTACGGGTACATAATTCCTATTTGCAACAATAAGAACATCATTAATCCTTCCCATACATTTTTTAAATATTGGAATCCGCTAGGTGCAAATTTAAAAAACAATCATCAAATCCAGACCAATTATAAACCTTCAAGGACAAAAAACGAGCAAGGCCGTGAGCGAAGTCAAAACATACAACTTATCAACACATCTCACATTCGAGAATTTTCTATTAGTACAACTAAGATAGATAGTCCTACTCTACAAATCATTGTTATTACTTTTTACTTGTAAAACACTCCGCTAAGATATTTAATTATACTAATATATATACAAACACATATCAGCACACTATTATATCTATAGGCGAAAAATATTATTCTATAGATGATTGTGACTTTGTAACCAATTCCAATTCAAACGAAACACAGTTCAATGAATGTCCCAATCTAAATTTGAATAAGTACAATAATTTATATCATAAAGTATGGTAAAAGTTTAGCACTATTATATTTGTGATAAATATAAATTGGCTGAGCGTTCAAGTTGTTATACCACTAACAACATTATGTGAACAAAATACTAGTAATGTTTATATGTTAAATATCATGTAGCTAAAAAATCAATTCTTTTACTAAATGTGGTATGTGGAAGTAGAAGTGTTTAGTATAAACAATGGACTCAAAATCTGTGTGGCATTTTCATATTGAAATACTTCTAACTATGGTAGGTCTTAGAGGGCATTATCTTTATACTTAACAAGATGTAGGTTGAACATCATCATATGTCTGAATACTTTGTGTTGTTAGGGTTATACTCTGCTCTAGTGATGTTGTTATAATCATATAATGTCTTTGCCAATTGGTTAGTTGTATGTAAACCATTTATAGAGAAGGTGCTTAGAAAATTTCACTAGTATTGAGTTGTGAGTTGGTTGTCAAAGACATAGTTAGTTTCTATTTCAAGACGTTGCATAAATTTGTCATATGCAACATGTAAAAATGTTATTTGCGAGCTATCAAGAATGAAATTACCGTGACGAAGGTGTTTATCCTGCTGGCTACAAAGTATTGTATAAAAACCACACCACACATATACTTAACTTTTTGTCACCAACACATAGAATTCTAGATTCCCGATTTAGTTACCATGTATATACAACTTTACTTCGTGTCTTTTCATAGATGCATTATTATAAAAAAGATGTATTGTATCTTTGAAAACGTTCTTTTTTTTTAAATTGTTCTAATATACACCGAGTATATACTATGTAATATAATATGTTACATAAAACATGGAATGAAAGTGTCAATTGTTAGTCTATCATTATTTATTTATTTATTTATTACAAGATAGTCCTTTCATAAACACTAAAGAGGAGAGAGAGAGAGAGAGAGAGAGAGAGAGAGAGAGAGAGAGAGAGAGAGAGAGAGAGAGATGAGCGATGAGAATGAGACATGTTTGTTGGATGTAGGCACAGAGGTGTCGACACCTTTGGGAATCGTTTAACTCCGGCATCACATATTCCCCATCTAATCTTATAAAAAATAAATTTTAATTAACCAAATCATTTTTTGCCTTAATTAATCAGACTCTATGTTGATGATCAACCATTGATGAATCTGAGACTAGAGATTTTGGAGCGTTAGTACATGACAATTTATTATTATCCCAATGTTTTATAAATTATTTGAAAACATTGTTTCTATACATAAAATAAGACACATACAAATCATAATGAGGAGAGTAAACTAGGCAAGTGTGCGAACAAACAGACCAAACATATTCAGTTCCTTGAATAAAATTAGATATGTCTCCATCAATTACGAGTCCACGTGGTGTTGATGTAAGAGATGCATCACGCTTGTGTTAGGCTGGATTATGGCTCTCATATTCTTTACTACATACTGACGGAGTGTGGCTTTAAACTAGTCATGCCCGCACGGTGGCATGCCGCGCCCCGTCGATACGGGGTGTTTATAGGTGGTGCCTTGTATGCAGTAAATTATATTAAAGTAAGAGAACTATGTGAATAAGATTTTATTCTCAAAAAGAAGTGTTCATGCGTAGCAGCAAACAGGGAAGAATACATTTATTCACCATGTGTGAAGGAAGTACATATAGAAACTTTTTCTAATAACAATAAGACTAAATGTTGTACATTTTATTTCTGGCCTACATCGTTCTACTTGAGACCTCTACATGATTGGTGACTGTGATGAAGTGGTGTAGGGCCTTTGCAAATTGTTGTATGCGACCCATGGGTGGTTTGGCGCTGGTGTGTGTTATGATTGGATCATCAGTATGAGCACGCTGAGGATACATACGTGATGCGGCTTGAAGCACGTCAGTATTTCCCCAAAGAGGAAGGGATGATGCAGCACGGCGACAATAGGTATTTCCCCCTCAGTGATGAGACCAAGGTTATCGAACCAGTAGGAGAATCACACAACACTATGTAAACGGTACCTGCACACAAAGAACAAATACTTGCAACCCGGCGTAAAGAGGGGTTGTCAATCCTTCCCGGGTAAAAGATAGGTAAAATTTGTAGTAGATTGGATAAATAAATCTCGCGGGAACGCGAGATAAAATAAATAAATAAAAATTGCAGCAAGGTATTTTTGTGTTTTTGGATTAATAGATCTGAAAATAAAAGCAAATGAAAATAGATTGCAAAGGCAAATATGATAAAGAAGAGACCCGGGGGCCGTAGATTTCACTAGTGGCCTCTCTCTCGAAAAATAACATACGGCGGGTAAAGAAATTATTGTTGGGCAATTGATAGAACTTCAAATAATCATGACGATATCGAAGCAATAATCATTATATAGGCACCATGTCCAAGATTAGTAGACCGACTCCTACCTGCATCTACTACTAGTACTCCACACATCGAGCGCTATCCAGCATGCATCTAGTGTATTAAGTTCATGGAGAAACGGAGTAATGCAATAAGAACGATGACATGATGTAGACAAGATCTATTTATGTAGAAATCAACCCCATTTTGTTATCCTTAATAGCAACGATACATATGTGTCGGTTCCCCTTCTGCCACTGGGATCAAGCACCGTAAGATTGAACCCATTACAAAGCACCTCTTTCCATGGAAAGAAAAATCGATCTAGTTGGCCTAACTAAACCAAAGATTCGAAGAAGAAATACGAGGCTATAAGTAATCATGCATATAAGAGATCAAAAGAAACTCAAATAACTTTCATGGATAAAAACATAGATCTGATCAGAAACTCAAAGTTCATCGGATCCCAACAAACACACCGCAAAAAGAGTTACATCAAATAGATCTCCAAGATACCATTGTATTGAGAATCAAAAGAGAGAGAGAGAGAGTAAGACATCTAGCTACTAACTACGGACCCGTAGGTCTATAATGAACTACTCACGCATCATCGGAGAGGCACCAATGAGGATGATGAACCCCTCCGTGCTGGTGTATAGATTGGATCTGGTGGTTCTGGAACTTGCGGCGGCCCTGGTGGGTTGTGCTCCCCTCAGAGCTCCCCTCTGGTACTTCTTTGGCCCATCTTGTGTCTTATGGTCTAGAAAAAATTTCCAAAAAGTTTCACTGCGTTTGGACTCCGTTTGGTATTGATTTTCTGCGAAGTAAAAAACAAGCAAAAAATAGCAACTGGCACTGGGCACTATGTCAATAGGTTAGTCCCAAAAAATGATATAAAGTTGTTATGAAATGTTTGTGAAACATCCAAGAATGATAATATAACAGCATGGAACAATAAAAAATTATAGATACATTAGAGACGTATCAGCATCCCCAAGCTTAATTCCTGCTCGTCCTCGAGTAGGTAAATGATAAAAACAGAATTTTTGATGTGGAATGCTGCCTAACTTGTTCATCACATTTTCTTTTCTTTGTAGCATGGACATTTGGACTTTTATATGATTCAAAGCAATAGTCTAGTTTTGACATGAGGATTTCATTACTCAAGCATATCAACAAGCAACCAAGTCTTTCAAAATATCAATACTAAAGCAAGTTATCCCTAGCCCATTATGCTCAATCATTGTTCCATTCATGAAACATACTCGCATATTAGCTACACCCAATGCTCAAGTACGATCATAGTGCCCCTTAGTTGGTGCTTTATAAGAGAAGATGGAGACTCAAAATAAAAATTGCATAAAGTAAATAGAAAATCCCTTCACGGAGGGAAGTAGGGATTTGTAGAGGTGCCACAGCTTAAAGCAAAAAAGATAGAGATAAAAACATTTTGGGTGGCATGCTTTTTCTGTCAACGAAAACGATCGAGTAGTTCCCAATACTTTCCATACTAGATATATCATAGGTGGTTCCCAAACAGAAAATAAAGTTTATTCCTTTTTCAACCATACTTTCACTTTCCATGGCTAGCCGTATCCACGGGTGCCTTCCATACCAACACTTTTCAAGGAATTTATTATTTGACAACATAAAGTAAATTCATTTTTCATTTCGGGACTGGGCATCCCTAATACCTTTTCTGTACTCTCGTGCAATGACAAGTGAATAAACACTCATCTAGAGAATAACACATCTAGCATGGAAATATATCAGCCACCCCCTACCATTTCATGAGCGGTATGAGCACAGAAAAGAGAAATTTATTTTGAAGATTAGATATGACACATACAAATTCGCTTAGAATGGCAAAAGAATACCGCATATAGGTAGGTATAGTGGACTCATATGGCAAAACTGGGTTTAAGGATTTTGGATGCACAAGTAGTGATCATACTTAGTGCAAATGAAGGCTAGCAAAAGATTGAGAAGCATCCAACCAAGAAATAAAAATCTCATAAGCGAGCATTAAGCATAACTAACACCGAATAATGCACCACATGCAGGATGTAATTTCATAGCATAACTATTGACTTCCGTGCTTGCATATGGAATCACAAACCTTAATACCAATATTCTTACTAAAGCATAATTACTCATCAAGATGACTCACATATTATATCATCATATCGCAAAACTATTACAAAGAATCAAGTTTATTTTGTCCAATAATCTTCATGAAAGTTTTTATTATATCCCTCTTGAATATCTATCACTTTGGGACTAATTTCATATGTTGCTTTTGATAGCTCAAACAAATCTAAGTGAAGAACACGAGCATAAAAAGTTTCTTCTCTCAAAATAATTTAAGTGAAGCAAGAGAGGATTTCTTAAAAAAATTACTAACTTTCAAATAAATCTAAGTGAAGCATGAGAGCATTTCTTCAAAAATAATAAAGCACACCGTGCTAAAAAAGATATAAGTGAAGCATAGAGAGCAAATCTAACAAGTCATATCATAATTTTGGCTCTCTCAAATAGGTGTGTCCATAAAGGATTCATGACACAAAATAAAAATAAAAACAAGCAAAGACTCATATCATACAAGACGCTCCAAGCAAAACTCATGATATGTGACGAATAAAAATATAGCTCCAAGTAAAATACCTATGGTCGTTTGAAGAAAGAGGGGATGCCACTCAGGCATCCCCAAGCTTACTTGCTTGCTTCTCTTTGGAGAATAACTTGGGGTGCCATGGGAATCCACAAGCTTAGCTTCTTCTTACTCCTTATCCTTCATCCATCGTGATCTCACCCAAAACTTGAAAACTTCAATCACACAAAACTCAACAAATCCTTCGTGAGATCCATTAGTATAACGAAGCAAATCACTACTCTAAGTACTGTTGCAAACCAATTCATATTTTGTTCTTGTACTATATCTACTGTATTCCAACTTTGCTATTGCTTGTACGCTCCAATGCAAACCATAGATTCATCAAAACAAGCACACGACGCAAAGAAAACAGAATCTGTCAAAAAATGGAACAGTCTGTAGCAATCTGAAAACTTCGAATACTTCTGTAACTCTAAAAATTATGAAACAATAGAACGATGTAGGCAATTTGTATACCAATCTTGTGTAAAAAATTCAGAACAAAAGAATGTTTATGTGATTTATGAAATTATTTTACTGGGTGCAGAAGTTTCTGTTTTCCAACAAGATCAAATCAACTATCACCCAATATGATCCCAAAGGCTTTGCTTGGCACAAACACTAACTAAAACATAACAAACACAATCATAACAGTAGCATGATTGTGAAAACACTCAAGAACAGAAAGAAAAAGACAAAAATAAAGTTTATTCATTGGGTTGCCTCCCAACAAGCGCTATCGTTTTACACCCCTAGCTAGGCATAACACAAAGATTCAAGTATTGTCATCTTTAGTTTCCAACTCTTCAATCACACAATCAGATTTCTTTGAAGATTTAGCAAGTAAAATAGCAAGATTTCTAGGCAAAAAATTGCGGAAATTGTTCTTACTAATAGAGTCTCTTATAACTTCAACAAAATCTGGGTGAATACTAATCATTTTAAGATCTTCTTTGTTACTATTAGAGGTTGCACCCTTGTTTTTATTGGCTTGAGTAATCTTGCTAATTTTTGCTGGAGTTTCTTCAGTAGTTTTAGCGGAAGAAAAAGCCGTATTTAGATTACTAAAGATTTCTTCCAGTTTATCGATCCTAGACGGGCTTTCCTGAATTCTTTCATGAATCACGGTTACCTTGTCTTTTAACAACTTAAGAACTTCTCCCGCTTTTGACCCAATTTTAGTAGCAAAATTATGTATATTTTTATCCAAGTTTTTGATATGTTCTTTGGTAAGCATTTTCTTTTCAATAGAATCTAGTCTTTCCATAACATGCTCAAGAGTTAAAGTTGTTTCAGTAATCATAAGAGGCGATGAACCCACTAAATTTCCCATAGCATTAAAAGCATCGAGAGAGGGACACATCAAGAAATTTCCACCGGTAATCGTATCAAGGATGAATCTATACGAAGTGGTGATGCCCACATAAAAACAACAAAGAAGAACAACGGTAGATTGCTTAAGGATAGATCTAGCATTGCAAATCCTATACCAAGCATCTTTTAAATTCTCCCCTTCCCTTTGCTTAAAGTTAAGAACCTCGTTCTCGGGAGTGCTCGCAATAGAAGAAGAACTATCCATAGCGACAAAAAGTAACAAACAAAATTGCACACAAAAACAGATCTAAAAACGGCGAGCGGAAAAGAGGGTGATTAAAAATGGCAATTTTATTGTGAAGTGGGGAGACAAAAATGAGAGGCAGAAGCCAAATAATGTAAGTTGCAAGGAGATGAGATTTGTGATTAGGAACCTCGTAGATGTTGATGATGTCTCCCCGCCAACGTCTCCAGAATTTTTTTATGCGGCTTCAAATACGTCGGTATTTCCCCAAAGAGGAAGGGATGAAGCAGCACAACGATGGTAGGTATTTGATAACCCACAAGTATAGGGTATCGCAACAGTTTTCGAGGGTAGAGTATGCAACCCAAATTTGTTGATACGACACAAGGGGAACCAAAGAATATTTGCAAGTATTAGAAGCTGAGTTGTCAATTCAACCACACCTAGAGATTAATTATCTGCAACAAAGTGATCAGTAGAAAAGTAGTTTAATAGTTTTGATAATAGTAGCAACAACAATAGTAACGGTAAAAGTGATAGCAATGATTTTGTAGCAAGTGCAATAGTAACAATAGCAGTAGTAACTTAGCAAGAACAATATGAGAGAAATTCGTAGGCATTGGATCGATGAATTCGTTAGATGATATTCATCATATATCAGTCATAACCTAGGACGATAGGACACTAGCTCCAGTTCATAAATATAATGTAGGCATGTATTCCGCAAATAGTCATACGTGCTTATGGAAACAACTTGCATGAAAACTTTTGTCCTACCCTCTTGTGATAGTGGGGTCCTATCGGAAACTAAGGGATATTAAGGCCTCCTTTTAATAGAAAATCAGAACAAAGCATTAACATACGATGAATCCATGAACTCCTCAAACTATGGTCATCACCGGGAAGTGTCCCTACTTCTGTCACTCCGAGTTTGCCGGATCATAACATGTAGTAGGTGACTATAACTTGCAAGATCGGATCTAGAACATAGATATAATGGTGATAACATAAACGGTTCAGATCTGAAATCATGGCACCCGGGCCCAAAGTGACAAGCATTAAGCATGGCAAAGTCATAACAACATCAATCTCAGAACATAATGAATACTAGGGATCAAGCCCTAACAAAACTAACTCGATTACATGATGAATCTCATCCAACTCCTCACCGACCAGCGAGCCTACAAAGGAATTACTCACTCCCGGTAGGGAGCATCATGAAATTGGTGATGAAGAAGGGTTGGTGATGACGAAGGTCGAAGATCCCCCTCTCCGGTGCCCCAAACGGACTCTAGATCTGGCCTCCCGATGAAGAACAAGAGGTGGCGGCGGCTCCATCTCATGAAACATGATAATTCTTTCTTCCTCATTTTTCTCCGAAAATACGACTTTATAGTATCAGGGTTGCAGTTTACGGGGCCGAGACAACCCACCTGGGCGCGCCTGGAAGGGGGGTGCCCTGGTGGGTTGTGCCCACCCAAGTGCCCCCTCCGTTGGTTCTTGGCTCCAGTATTTTTATTTATTTGTATAAAAATCCATGCAAAGCTTTGTTCCAATCCGAGAACTTTTATTTCTGCACAAAAACAACACCATGGTAGTTCTGCTGAAAACATCGTCAGTCCGGGGTTAGTTTCATCCAAAATCATGCAAATTAGTGTCCAAAACAAGATGAAAAGCATTAGTAAAAGTAGATACGTTGGAGTCGTATCAACTCCCCCAAACTTAAACCTTTGCTTGTCCTCAAGCAATTCAGTTGATAAACTGAAAGTGAAAAAGAAAAAAAACTTTTACGAACTCTTTTGCTCTTGTTTACATAAATAAGCTTAAGTAGCACCCAAGTTTTGAGCCAAGATTATAACTAACCATGTCAAGAATAACACTTAAAAATTATATTAACTCATATCTATGACATAATCGACTAGCAAGCAATAATAAGATATCTCAAATAACAACACTTTGTCAAAACAACCATGATATAGACAATAGTGGTATCTCGCTAGCCCTTTCTGAGACCGCAAAACATAAATGCAGAGCACCTGCAAAGTTCAAGCAGTGACTAAATATTGTAATTCATGGTAGAACAGATCCAGTCATGATGCACCCAACATTAGCTATACACAATGCATGAGGATGACAATAGTGCTCTCAGGTTCTGGCGTTTATTTGAGAAGGTCATGACACAACATAAAAGTAAATAGATAGTCCCTTCGAAGAGGGAAGCAGTGTTTTGCAGAGGTGCCAGAGCTCAAGTTTTTAAAACAGAGGTAATGAATTGCAGGCACACAAAAAGGATATTTATTTGACGTTTTTAGAGGTGGCACATGCAAATTTACTTAGGACGGCAGGGTAATACCGCATATAGGTAGGTACAGTGGACTCATCTGTAATAACTTGGGATTCATGGTTTTGATGCACAAGCAGAATTCCCACTTAGTACAGGCGAAGGCTAGCAATTAGGTTGAGAAGCGGCCAGCTAGAGAGCAAAAACAGTCATGAACATGTATTATGCATGACTAACATTGGATACTAGCATGAGTAGGATATGAACACCATGAACATAAATATCATAGAGGCTATGTTGGTTTTGATTCAACTACATGCATGAACATGTGCAATGTCAAGCCACTCAAACATTCAGAGGAGGATACCATAACATCATACTACATCACAATCGTTTTACCTCAATGTTGACATCCAAGATAAATCATTATCCACTCCTAGCTACTTAAGCATGGCATGAGAAACTATAATCTCTAATTGTCATTTCAAACATCTTTGATCATAATAGGCTGAATCATGGATACTAGGTTAAACATATTTACAAAAACAGAACAAGTTGAGTTCATACCGTTTCTCTCTGCCACAACCAGTTCATCAAATATCGTCATTATTGCCTTTCACTTGCACGATCGAACGATATGAAAATAATAATAGTGCAAGAGTGCCGTGGACTAAGCTGGAATCAGCAAACAATTTTATTCAAAAAGAAAAAAACAAGGTAATATGGGCTCTCTGTTAGATCAACAATAATGCAAATGATAGCCACTCAACATTTTCTTCGTGATCTTCTCCTCGGTACGACTCAATAAAAAGGAAAAGAAATTCCGATAAACACTGAAATATTTTTGGAGTTTTTGGTTTTTATCTGGAGGGAAACAAACTAAAGAAAGAAATACAAAAACAAGAAAAACTATCTACATAGGAGAGCTCCCAACAAGCAGAAGAAGAACAAGGAAATCTTTTTGGGTTTTCTTTTTAGATACTACAACTAACTACACTAGAGAGAAAAATAAAAAAGAAGCAGGAAATATTTTTGTATTTTCTCAAAGTTTTCAATCATGCAAGAAAAAGGCGGGAAAATAAATCTAACATGGATAATACAATGAAAAAGTGTGGACACCGGCAACTGGAATGAAATGTGTGAACATGAATATAATGTCGGTGGAAATATGTACTCCCCCAAGCTTAGGCTTTTGGCCTAACTTGGTAATCTCCATCAGTAGCCTGCATAATGGTCGGAGTGGTACCTCATGGAGGCTCGGGGTGCAGACACCTCAGCTCGCCATGCAGCCACAACCGCTGTGTTATGCACTCGGGCCTCGCTCTCAAGCACATAATATCTTCCCTTGCTGTGAACATCAAAGTGAGCAGGTGCAGGCAGCGGAATAATATCGCGAGTATTCTCGCTAAAAACCATGTTATAAGGAATATCAATAGTAGTGTTCTCACCATCAATAAAGTGGTGAAGTGTCATAGCCTGACGATCTAAGTAAACCTTGGGAAAAGCATAATCATGCTGGCGTATATGAATGTTAAAGTGACTCGCCAAATGAGTAGCATAAATACCACCATGTATTTTACCCTTGGATCTGTTAATGTGGAGGCGACGTGCCACAATAGCTCCCAAGCTATAACTGTTGCCATCGTAAAGTGCATGACGTAAAACAATAAAGTCTAGAGCATTGAGTGCACCTACCTTGTCTCTAGCAAGCAAACACTTCATAATGAATAAAGCAAAATAATGTACAGCCAAAAAGTGTAAGCTAGTGGCAGTGACACCCGATACCCCTCTCTCATCCCCCACTGTGAGAGTACGGTAAAAACATCAAACTCCACGGGCCTAGGCTCTACTAAACCACCGTCAAAAGGGAGCAAGCATATGTCACAAAATTCAGTAAGCGGTATCTAATGGGGTTCAACATAGAAGTTAAATTGCACCTCAGGAGGATTATTCCTACTCAAGAAATGTAACCTTTGCACAAAGGAATTTGTGACGAGATGATACTGTTCAACATTCGGCTGTGATGAAGTCGGTGAGGCCGACATTAGCAGCGTATTGTGCAAACTGTTGAAGGATTCTAGCCCCTTCCATGAATGGGTTATGCGGCCATTCACACAGCCGTACCTCCGCCATTCTCTGGGTGCGGAGATCACTGTCAGATGACTCCCCAATAACTCCCTTGGAGTTCTTCTGGAAGCAAAGTTTCTAAAGATACTCATCTTTTTCCTATGAAAAAATTATGAAATTTTTAGTTCACAAATTTTTTCTCAACAAAACTTCACAAGATTGATAGCAACTACTCATAGGGATGCATAGAGGCCATATAAAGCATTTAAACTACTTAGAACTCTAAGAATTCAACATGTAGGCTCATCTACAACAACACCAAGAGTTACTAATTATTCTAAATATAAACCACTAAAGCAAAAACTAATTGGACCAATGGAGGCGTCACATACCAAGCAACAATCCCTTGAAACAGTTTCAGAAATGGAGCTTCGAGCAAACAGTTCGAAATCCATGGGTTTGAGTGCAAGAACATGAGCGAGAGAGCAATGGTGATTTATTCCTGGAGGTAGGTGATGATGTGGGACGAAGAGATAAGTGAGGGGGCCCAAGTGGGGACCACAACCCACCAGGCCGCGCCTGGGGGTGCTGGCGTGCCCAGGTGGGTTGTGCCCACCTGGAGCACCTCCCTTTGATGTTATTTACACTAAAAATTCTTAAATATTCTAAAAAAAATCATATTAAATTATCAGAGCATTCTGAGAACTTTTATTTTTGGGTCATTTTTTATTATACAGAAAACTCAGAAAATAGACAAAGCATGGCATTTTTATTTTATTTAACTAATAAAAACAGAAAACAAAAGGTAGGGACAGAAGGTAGTGCTCACTAAATTCATCAACTTCATACCTCTAAAAAATGATTCATTAATAAGGTTGATCAAGTCTTATTAACAACCACTTCCGATTAGCATGAAACCGAAGAACTTCCGTAAAATACTAAGTTACCTCAATGGGGATATGAATGTCCCCAACAATAAGCATTTCATATTTCTTTTTGGCAGTAGGTAGAGGTAGTTGAAAATTTCCAATGTTGTTTGTCAGAGATTTTTCAATAACATTAATACCATTCACTTGGAATTGTTTCTTCGGAAAGTGCACCGTATGTTCATTACTATTGATATGAAAAGTGACCTTGATTTTATTGCAATAAAAAATAATACCTACGGTATTCAAAAAGGGTCTACCAAGGATAATCGACATGTTGTCATCCTCGGGCATCTCAAGTATAACAAAGTAAGTGAAGATAGTAACATTAGCAACAACAACGGGCACATCCTCACAAATTCCGATAGGTATGGCAGTTGATTTGTCAGCCATTTGCAAACATATTTCAATAGATGCGAGTTTATTCAAATCAAGTCTTTTATATAAAGAGAAAGGCATAACACTAACACCAACTCATAAATCACATAAAGCAGTTTTCACATAATTTCTTTTGATGGAGCAAGGTATAGTTGGTATTCCTGGATCTCCAACTTTTTTTAGGTACTCCATCCTTAAAAGTATAATTAGCAAACATGGTGAAGATTTCAGCTACCGTTATTTTTCTCTTATTGGTGATGATGTGTTTCGTGTATTTTGCATAAGGAGGCATTTTTAAGATATAAGTCAAGCGAGTACGCAAAAAGACTGGCCTCGGCATTTCAGAAAAGCGTTCAAATTCTTCATCATCTTTATTTTTGGTTGACTTAGGTGGAAGGGGTATAGGTTTTTGAACCCACGGTTCTCTTTCCTTACCATGTTTTCTAGCAACAAAGTCTCTTTTATCATATCTTTTATTCTTGGTTTGTGGGTTATCAAGATCAACTGCTGGTTCTATTTCAACATCATTTTCTGGTTCTTTATTATTTGTTTGAGTGTCTTCATGAACCTCATTATTATCTTTTTCATTATCTGAAGGTGAGTGTTCATTACGAGATGAGTTTCAGCATGAGAGATAGAGACTTCATTATCATTATCAGGAGGTTTTTCTACTTCAGGTTCACTAGAGGCATGCAACGTCCTCTCATTTTTCTTCTTATTTTTCTTTTTTGAAGGACTAGGTGCATCAGTGTTAACTCTTTGAGAGGCTTGTTCAATTCTTTTTGGGTGTCCCTCGGGATAAAGTGGTTCCTGAGTCATTCTACCTCCTATAGTCATTACTCTAATAGCACGATCATTGATATTATTATTCATTTCATCTAACAACTTTCTTTGAGATTTAGCAACTTTTTCTAATTGAGTTTGAACCATAGAGGTATGCTTTCCTACACCTCTAACATCATTTTTGATTCTAAATAACAAGTCACTCAAGTGAGCAATTCATAACCCACAAGTATAGGGGATCGCAACAGTTTTCGAGGGTAGAGTATTCAACCCAAATTTATAGATTCGACACAAGGGGAGCCCAAGAATATTTGTAAGTATTTGCAACTAAGTTGTCAATTCAACCACACTTGGTTATTAATTATCTGTAGCAAAGTGATCAGTAGCAAAGTAGTATGATAGTTTTTGATAATAGTAGCAACAATAGTGACGGTACGGTGATAGCAGTGATTTTGTAGCAAGTACAACAGTAACGATAGCAGTAGTAACTTAGCAGAAACAATATAAGATAAATTCTTAGGCATTGGATATGTAATTTGTTGGATGATATTCATCATGTGACAGTCATAACCTAGGGCGATACGGCACTAGCTCCAGTTAATAAATATAATGTAGGCATGTATTCCATAAATAGTCATACGTGCTTATGGAAAGAACTTGCATGCCATCTTTTGTCCTACCCTCCCGTGGCAGCGAGGTCGTATTGGAAACTAAGGGATATTAAGGCCTCCTTTTAATAGAGAATCGGAACAAAGCATTAACACACGATGAATACATGAACGCCTCAAACTACGATCATCACCGGGAGTGGTCCCGACTATTATCACTTCGGGGTTGCCGGATCATAACACGAAGTAGGTGACTATAACTTGCAAGATCGGATCTAGAACATCGATATAATGGTGATAACATAAACGATTCAGATCATCCTGGCACCCGGGCCCAAAGTGACAAGCATTAAGCATGGCAAAGTCATAGCAACATCAATCGCAGAACATAGTGGATACTAGCGATCAAGCCCTAACAAAACTAACTCGATTACATGATGAATCTCATCCAACTCCTCACCAACCAGCAAGCCTAAGCAGGAATTACTCACTCCCGGTGTGGAGCATCATGGAATTGGCGATGGAGAAGGGTTGGTGATGACGAAGAACGAAGATCCCCCTCTCCGGAGCCCCAAACTGACTCCAGATCTGGCCTCCTGATGAAGAACATGAGGTGACGGCGGCTCTGTCTCATGGACCGCGATCATTCTTTCTCCCTAATTTTTTTCTGGAAAAATGTGGTTTTATAGCATAGGTTCTAGGGTCTGCAGGGCCACCCGGTGGGGACTACCCACCTAGGCACGCCTGGAGGGGGCGCCCCCTAGTGGGTTGTGCCCACCTAGGTGCCCCCCTTCGGTGGTTATTGGCTCCAGAAATTCTCTTTATTGATATAAAAATCCTCGCAAAGTTTCGTTCCATTCCGAGAACCTTTATTTCTGCACAAAAACAACACCATGGTAGTTCTGCTGAAAACAGCGTCAGTCTGGGGTTAGTTTCATTCAAATCATGCAAATTAGAGTCCAAAACAAGAGGAAAAGCGTTAGGAAAAGTAGATACGTTGGAGAAGTATCAACTCCCCAAGCTTAAACCTTTGCTTGTCCTCAAGCAATTCAGTTGATAAACTGAAAGTGAAAAAGAAAAACTTTTATGAACTCTTTTGCTCTTGTTTGCATAAATAAGCTTAAACAACACCCAGGTTTTCAGCCAATATTATAACTAACCATGTCGACAATAACTCTTAAAAAATATATTAACCCATATCAATCACATAATTAGCTAGAGAGCAATAATAAGATATCTCAAACAGCAACATGCTATCAAAACAACCATGATATAATATGACAATAGCTATCTCGCTAGCCCTTTCTAAGACCGCAAAACATAAATGTAGAGCAACTCCAAAGTTCAAGCAACGACTAAACATTGTAATTCATGGTAGAAAAGATCCAGTCATGTGCACCCAACATTAGCTACACACAATGCATTAGCATGACAACAGTGCTCTCAGGTTCTGGTGCTTATTTTAGAAGGTGATGACAGAACATAAAATTAAATAGATAGTCCCTTCGCAGAGGGAAGCAGTGATTTGTAGAGATGCCAGAGCTCAAGTTTTAAATCAGAGGTAAATGATATTTTGGGACATGCACCCTTCTCATTTACTTCATGACTATCAGTTATCAATATCTTCCATGCTAAGCATGCTAGTGGCGGTTCCCAAGCAGAAAGGTAAAGGTTATGACACCAATTGGGAGTTATTGTTTGATTATTTGAGACATCAATTATTTTTGCAGTTTGGGACTGGGCATCCCTATTACCACCCTTTTCTCGTGCGATGGCGAGTGAATAAACACTTGACCTGAGAATAACCCGCTTAGCATGGAAGATACCGACTACCTCCTATCGTTCCATGAACGATCCAGGCACACTAAAAGGATATTTATTTGAAGTTTTTAGAGATGGCACATGCAAATTTACTTAGGACAACAGGGTAATACCGCATATAGGTAGGTATGGTGGACTCATCTGGAATAACTTGGGTTCAAAGTTTTTGACGTACAAGCAGAATTCCCACTTAGTACAGGCGAATGCTAGCAAATAGGTTGAGAAGCGGCTAGCTAGAGAGCAACAACGGTCATGAACATGCATTATGCATAAGTAACATTGGACACTAGCATGAGTAGGATATGAACACCATGAACATAAATATCATAGAGGCTATGTTGGTTTTGATTCAAGTACATGCATGAATATGTGCCAAGTCAACCCACTCAAACATTTAGAAGAGGACACCATATCATCATACTACATCGCAATCATTTTAATGCAATGTTGACATCCAAGATAAATCATTATCCACTCCTAGCTACTTATGCACGGCATGAGAAACTATAATCTCTAATTGTCATTGCAAACATGTTTAATCATAATGAGCTGAATCATGGATAATAGGTTAAACATATTTACAAAAACAGAACATGTCGAGTTCATACCCGTTTCTCTCTGCCACGGCCAGTTCATCGAATGTCATCATTGTTGCCTTTCACTTGCACGACCGAACAATAAGAAAATAATAATAGTGCAAGAGTGCCATGGACTAAGCTAGAATCTACAAACATTTTATTCAACAGGAGAAGACAAGGTAATATGGGCTCTTTGTTAGATCAACAATAATGCATATGAGAGCCACTCAACATTTTCATCATGGTCTTCTTCTCGGTATAACTCAATAAAAAGAACGGGAATTTAGAGAAACACACTGAAATATTTTTTGAGTTTTTGGTTTTTCTCGAATCAAGCAAATAAAAGGGGAAAACAAAAATGAGAAAAACTATTTACGCGGGAAAGCTCCCAACAAGCCAAAGAAGAACAAGGAAATCTTTTTGGATTTTCTTTTAGTGCTACGTCTAACTATTCTAGAAAGAAAATAAAAAAGGAGCAGGAAATATTTTTGTATTTTCTCAAAGTTTTTCAAATAGATGATAAGAAAGTGAGAAAATAAATTTAACATTGATAATACAATGAAAAAGGGTGAACACCGACAACCAAAATGTGTGAACATGAATGTAAAGTCGGTGAGAAACATGTACTCCCCCAAGCTTAGGCTTTTGGCCTAGCTTGGTAAAAACGAGTCGTAGAAGCCATGTGGTCCTATGTTGAAGTGCTGAGGCGTAGGCACCTGAGGATCCCACTGCCGAGGCTCCTCCTGTGCTGCAGCCTGGTCGTTCCGATAAGTGACGATGTTCTCAGGCATAATCCTGTATCTGCCCTGGCAATAGGATCAAACAAAACAGGTAGAGGCAGTGGAATAATATCACGAGTTCTCACACTAAAAATCAGGTTATAAAGAATAGGAATGTTAGGATAATCGATAGCAGTAAACTGGTGGTGATCCATGGCCGCGTGATCTAGGTAAACCTTGGGCAAAGGATAATCATGCAGGCGTGTCTGAACATTAAAGCGAGCCGCCAAATGAGTGGCGTAAATACCTCCATGTATTTTATCCTTGGACTTATTAATGTGGAGGCGACGTGCCACAATAGCTCCCAAGCTATAAGTGTTGTCGCCCTTGATATGTCCATTTTGCTTCATGCTTTTATATCGATATTTATTTCATTATGGGCTGTTATTAGACATTATGTCACAATACTTATGCCCATTCTCTCTTATTTTACAAGGTTTACATGAAGAGGGAGAATGCTGGCAGCTGGAATTCTGGGCTAGAAAAGGAGCAAATATTAGAGACCTATTCTACCCAACTCCAAAAGTCCTGAAACTTCACGGGAGCACATTTTGAAATATATAAAAAATACTGGAGAAAGAATCAACCAGAGGGGGCCCACACCCTGGCCACGAGGGTGGGGGGCGCGCCCTACCCCCCTGGGCGCGCCCCCTGTCTCGTGGGCCCCCTGGCAGGCCTTCGGTGCCCATCTTATGCTATATGAAGTCTTTCGTCCGAGAAAAAATAAGGAGTGTCGGTTCAATATCCGGCGTATCTCGTAGTAGGGGTCCTAAGCTAGGCGTCTTGGAGCGACGGTAACATGGACACGGGATTTTACCCAGGTTCGGGCCCTCTTGATGGAGGTAAAACCCTACGTCCTGATTTTGATTGTATTCATAGGGGTGTAGTACAGAGTACATATGTATACCACGAGACTGATCTAATGAATATGAGATTGTCTATTGACTAGCCTGGCCCCGGTTTATATAAGACACCGGAGGCCTAGGGTTTAGGAGAGTCCTTGTCTTAGGCGCCAAGTCTTGTGGAGTCTTCCTTGTATGCGGCAAGGGTTGTCCGAACTAGCCCATGAGTATACGACCATGGGGGTCCTCGGTCCAATCCAACTGATCGGGAGACGACATGGTGAGTACCCCCTAGTCCAGGACACCGTCGGTAGCCCCCTGAACCGGTCTTCAAGTTGGGGACGCTCCTCGATTCTTCCGAACTGTTCTTCACCTTCGGTCGTTGGTCTTGAAAACTGGTTCAACAAATCTTCTTGTCTTTGATCTTGAGGATCGCCGAGGTGACTCCGAAGAGTTTACACGTCGGGTATCTGAGGAGCCCCTTTAAGTTTCCGGCCTTTATCAATGCCTTGTTAATTTTATGACATAACTCGGGTTTGAAGTTGTTCCCGAGCGGCAACGTCCTCTTGCGTCTGAGCTGCAACGCTGGACTGCATTCGAGGTATCTTTAGCAGCCGATCACCAACGCCAGACTGCTTCCAAGCTCCAACGTCGGAATGTATCCGAGCTCCAACGCTGGACCATGTCCCAGCTCCAACGCAGGACTCTGTCCAAGCTCCAACGCCGGACTGTATCCGAGCTCCAACGCCGGACTATGTCCAAGCTCCAACGCCGGACTATGTCCAAGCTCCAACGCCGGACTATATTCGAGGTGTCATAGATCACCTTGGTTCAAAAAAGTTGAAGGAGTTTAACCGAGCTAAATGCCGGAAATGCCCTCTACGGAGCCAGCCACTGGCGTCCAAGCTTTATGCCGGACTGCTTCCGTGGTGTCAAAACCGGCGGATCTCGGGTAGGGGGTCCCGAACTGTGCGTCTAGGCGGATGCTAACAGGAGACAAGGGACACAATGTTTTTACCCAGGTTCGGGCCCTCTTGATGGAGGTAAAACCCTACTCCTGCTTGATTAATATTGATGATATGGGTAGTACAAGAGTAGATCTACCGCGAGATCAAGGAGGCTAAACCCTAGAAGCTAGCCTATGGTATGATTGTTGTTCTTCTTCCGTCCTACGAACTAAAACCCTCTGGTTTATATAGACACCGGAGAGGGCTAGGGTTACACAGAGTCAGTTACAATGGTAGGAGATCTACATATCCGTATCGCCAAGCTTGCCTTCCACGCCAATGAAAGTCCCTTCCGGACACGGGACGAAGTCTTCAATCTTGTATCTTCATAGTCTAGGAGTCCGGCCGAAGGTATAGTCCGTCTATCCAGACACCCCCTAATCCAGGACTCCCTCAGTAGCCCCTGAACCAGGCTTCAATGACGACGTGTCCGGCGCGCAGATTGTCTTCGGCATTGCAAGGCGGGTTCCTCCTCTAAGTACTTCATAGAAGATTTTGAACACAAGGATAGTGTCCGGCTCTGCAAAATAAGTTCCACATATTGCCATAGAGAGAATATTATTTACACAAATCCAATCTGCTGACTATTCCGTAGGCGTGACATCACACCATGACCAAGCTTTTATTCGAATCATTTTATTGTCCCACCTCAGCGCGTTTAGCGAGGCGGTTTCCCTAGCACGTCTTATCAAAGCAGAGATCGTGTCCCCTTTATTTACGGGATTCTCATCAATACGGACATGGGTAACCCAATCGTGCCCGTTGGTATGTTTTCTCGATCAAAGGTGAGTCCCAAACGGTTACGGGGAGGGCCCCTGGTATTCAACCTCTTATAAAGAGACCAAGGCCTTACTCCTTTCTTTCAATCTCAAACGAGTTCGCCCTTCGCCTCGAGTTCCAACACCCAAGGCTCTAGATTTCAGGCGCTTCGGACCTTCGACAATGTCCGGTTCCGACCTTCGAGGCCGATGGATGCCCTCCTCCATCACGGTGGAGGACATGCTAAAGTTGAGAGAGGCCAGGTTCTTGACCAGCGAAGTCTCGCATAGGCTGCCTACTCAAGGGCAGGTCATTCCCACTCCAAAGCCTGTTGAGAGTGTGGTGTTCATGTCTCACTTCCTTCAGGGGCTAGGCTTCCCGACGGATCCCTTCGTGAGGGAGCTCATGTTTTATTATGGGCTGGAATTTCACGACTTAGCTTCGGAGTCCATCCTCCATATTTCCTCATTCATCATCGTGTGTGAAGCCTTCCTCCGTAGTACTCCTCACTTTGGACTATGGCTCAAGACCTTCAAAGTAGAGCCGAAGATGATCGAGGGACGGCATGTGGAGTGCGGAGGCGCTGTTATAAGCAAGAATGCTGATGCTCCATGGCTCAAGGGCTCTTTTCAAGAGGAGTCCAGCTTATGGCAACGAGAGTGGTTTTATACTACCGCTCCCAGGGGCACCAAGTGGGTGGCGCCACCTGCCTTTCGCTCGGATCCCCCACCACAGCTGGCGTCATGGGTCAATAAAGGACTGGACTGGGGGCCATCCAAGGACGTGCCCTTGTTGCAGGGCCGCATTCGAGATCTCTTAGAAAGGACATCAGCCTGGTCGTGGTGACGCAGGTCATGTTGATCCGCCGAGCCTTGCCCGGCAAACGTCGCCCCCTTCGCCTGTGGGAGTTCAATCCGGAGGGACCACGAGCTCTCCAGCATTTCATGGGCGTGACGCCCGTGGAGATGTACAAATTGTTCTTCGGATCACAAGCAATGTGTCCGGACTTGACCGAGGACGCAGGTCTGAGCTGCAATCGCCCGGATACTCAAGTAAGTAGCCTTGTGCCCGGACTCGCTATCCATATATTTATCATAAAATTGCCCCTAAAAGAGCTGTCCTTTAAACAGGAGTGGATAGCGAAAGCAAAGCTAATCAGGTGTCCAGCCCCCTCCCCGAGACCATGCCGGATCCCGTGCTAGTCAGGATGTTGGAGGTTGTGCCTTCAGAGGAAAGCGAGGGAGGGGACAAGGAAGCTACGGCCTCCTCGAAGGAGGCTGTTCGGAAGGGAGGAATCGAAAATTCCTCTCCTCAAGGGAAGAAGAGGACCGCCTCTGACGACCCGGAGACCATGGCCTCAAAGCGGGGGAAGAAATCTTCGTCAGAGGGTCCTGCGTCGGGGGATACTTCGGCCGAATTATGCCCTCAAGGGGATCAACCCTCCACCGAGCCGTAAGTAGAGAGGAGTTTTCTTTTTAAGAAATGATAGGAATCTCGCTTTATATCTGAGAAGAGTAACCGAAAATTTACCTTGTAGCTCGGACCTCAGCCCTTCTCAGCAGAGCTCGTCTTCGGGGGATCTTCTTCCGGAGATGATGGAGAGTGGAACGCCTCCCCCTGCCGTACTGCCTTGTGAGGCGGGCGACCATGAGGTATCGTTGCGGAGGGTTTCTCCAAATCCGGCAGGGCCGGAAGGTAGTCATATGGGCCCCCAAAGCCCTCCACGTCCGTCCTTCGAGAAGGGCCATCGGACGAGTCCGGCACCGTCCGGTGCGCGGTCGGAGGAGCTGAAGGATCTGCTAGGGCGAGCATCTATCTCAGAGGAGCACCATGCATTGATGGGTACGGTGATTGAGAGGATTTTATCCGCGGAGAGTGGATTGCACGAGGCCGTCAGGAGTTTACTGACAGGTTTTGAGGTACGCGAAATAATGTACCCTTTTTTGACAGTTGCGCATAAATAAGATGCGCCCTGTGTAGGTAGTAGCCCCTGAGACTCTGTGTGTTGTCAAAAGTGATAGCACGCAGAGGATCATAATCCCAGGTCTAATATGCCGCCTTCATACGTAGGTGGTGAAGTGTCCGATGGCCAGTCGGACTGATGAATTTGCCGAGCTAAAGCGGCAACTTGACGTAGCAGATGCCGACATCGCGCTTGTCAACAAGCGGCTTGACGAGGCACAAGGTATGTAATTCCTTCGGCGGCACCTGGTAAGAGGAGCTTTATGCCAGTATCTTACAATGTGTGCACTTGATGCAGATGGTGCCGCTTCCATGGAGAATCTTCGGGCGGAACCTGCCCGAGCCAAGGAGCAAGCTAGGAAAAGTGATGCGGCTGTCGGAAAGGCAACTGAAGAGCTGAAAGCCGAATAGGCTGCTCACTGCCGAAGCAAGAAGGAAATGGCCGAGATGGCCGTGAAGCTGAAGAGCGCTGCTGACCGTTGCAAGCTTCTTGAAAAAGAAGACCGGGCGGAACAGACGGACCTGGAGAAGGCCGTTGCGGATGCCAAGGATGCTCGCTCTGTGATGAGAGCTATGAAGGAGGAGCTATGTCAGGCCAGAGATATCACGGATGGAAAGCCCTTTATGCTGCGAAGGAAGTTCTGTGATCCTAAACATGCTCTGTTAGACCGGATGTGGAGTACGGTGGACACCTATCTGGATTTGGCAGCGAGTGCTGCAGATGCGGCCGAACACTTTCGAGATCAAGAAGATCGCGAAGTGGAAAAGCTCTTCTGGTTGCAGTTCCACAATCCAGAGCGTCCACTGTCATTAGCCGATCGTTTGGCCGAATGGGCCAAGCTAAATAGGTTGTCCGGACTCGCCATGAAGTATGTCATGAGTCATCTGTGGCCGGAGAGGCCAGAGCCGAAAAGTTATTTCAACTTGGTGCAGCAGTTCCTTGGTGCGGTGCCGCATATTAATGCGATGAAGAGATCAGCGTGCATAGAGGGTGTGTGGAAGGCTCTTGCCTGTGTCAAGACATACTGGGCGGAGATGGAGACCACCGCTGTTGCGTCCCAGGACTCGGACGAAAGCCGAGTACCCGCCGAGCACTATTTTCAGGAAATTCTGCAAGGCGCTCGTTTAATAGAGACGCAGTGCTCGAATGATACTATGTTCGAATAGCATATATTTTTGTAAAACAATGTTTTGATAAATTTTAGAAGCTTTTTTATACTTGTGCCTGCAAGTATTATAATACCTCCTGTGCGGCCGTTTAAGATATATGTATATATAATCTGAAAGATGGCAGTCGTTGGCTTCAGCCCCCACGCAAATAATGCGGGGGTGTTCGCAGAAGGCGCATTTTCACACTTCATCCAACGTCTTGGTCCTACAGAGGAGGTGATAGCGCAACAAACTATGCAATCAGACTATGATGCTTTATCACTTTCACTTAGCCATAGGAGTTTGACAGTGAGGCTACTTATATAGCCCCTGGTGGTGCCTGCGCTCGCCCGAACTCGAGGGGCGTATGTGCCTGGCCGGGAAACATCCCTTCGTTAATGCGGAGGAATCCTAAAGATTCCAATAAGTCATCGAGTGGTTGACTAGTCTCACGCTATATCATGACAGTCAGTTTTCGGCTTTCTCTACTGAGGTGCTCGCCTGGCCGAACCGGGGCACAATCGCAGTAGTTCTCCTGGTGCCGCCTTAGCCGATAGAGCGGAACGTAAGGCAGCAAAACACAGGAGTCGGGCAAACCTAACATTTGACCAAAGACATGATTCGGAGCTGATGCATGTAAGGCCAAACTCGTGACGCCAAACACTCCCTAAGGTATTCGGTCTTTGTGAGGGCGGGCGGAACATCGCCCTTGGTAATAAGCCCCTAGTGTCTAGGTACGTGCAAAATTTTGACGTGGCCACATGCCAAAACGCCAGCCTCCTCCTCGGTTATACCAAAAAACTAGGGGATGTGTATCAACAAGAGACAGTAAAAAAGGTTTACGCAGGGTCTTAATCTGAAAAGAATCCTTGGCACGGGTCCCTGCTGCACATCTGTGCCTGTGTCTCCGTTGTGCCGTATCCTGGACGGGCGTAGCACGGTGTTCATCTGTAAAAGAGAGGAACTTAGAAAAAAGGTCGTGCGAAAATGTATGTTATACTAAATAAACAAAGTATGATTCAAAAATCGGTGAAATTGAGCTTTATTATATCTTAGTTTGTATGCGCGGAGCCCCTAGTACAGGGGTATACGGCTATTAAGCCTTTATCCATTGTATTTTATGACGGACTCGTCTAACCGTGTCCGTTTCTTGATGACCCATTTAGGTGCTTTGGCTGGTGAAGCCGCTTTATTGTGGGGCTGTCAAGGCAGCCGCACAGTCTTCCGCGCGGGAGGAGCACTCAATGTTTCCCTTTAATGAGATGATGCCTCGTGGACCGGTCATCTTAAGCGTAAGAGATGCATAATGCGGTATTGCGTTAAAGCGGGCGAAAGCTTCGCGTCCCAGCAGTGCTTGATAGCTACTTGAGAATGGGGCGATGTGGAAAGTTAGCTTTTCGCGACGGAAGTTATCAGGGGAGCCGAACATAACTTCTAGCCGGAGAGAACCCATGCAATGGGCATCCGGGCCTGGCGTTACCCCTTGAAAGGAGGTTTTGCTATGGCGAATTTTTGTTGGGTCTATCCCCATGTTGCGGATTGAGTCCTGGTATAACAGGTTTAGACCACTGCCGCCGTCCATCAAGACATTTGTAAAGTGGAGTCCGCCGATTATTGGATCTAATACCAAGGCAGTCCAGCCTGCGTTCCGGATACTTCTAGAGTAATCCTGATGGTCGAAGGTGATTGGTTTTAACAACCATCGGCAAGACTCCTTTGGGATAGGCTGTATGGCGCGTATCTCTATGGGTGCCGCTCGTTTTGTCACGTGAAGTAAGTTTACTGTTTTGACTTCTTGTGGGAAATTCTTCTGTTTCCTGGTGCTCTGCTTGTGGGGTTTGTCATCGTCCTCACTTGGTGTGTCGAGCCCCTTGTGTTTGGCGTTGAGTTTGCCGGATTGCTTGAAGACCCAACAATCTCTGTGGGTATGGTTTTCAGGCTTCCCAGGAGTACTGTGTATTTGACATATCCTGTCCTAGATTTTGTTTAGGTTGGACAGCTCGTCCTTGTTGTCCTTGAGAGGCGGCTTTCTCTGACTTTGCCGCGAGCTTTTGAATCCGGCGTTGACTGCCGTGCTCTTTGGGCTGTTTCCCTTATTCCGGCGCTGGTCCTTGCTGCGTCGGGGTTTTCTGATTCCATCTCTAACTTCGGATGTACTTGGGTCATTGGTGCTACATCTTGCCAACCAGCTGTCCTCTCCTGCGCAAAAGCGGGTCATGAGGCTTGTTAATGCGGCCATTGTTCTTGGCTTTTCTTGGCCGAGGTGTCTGGCGAGCCATTCGTCTCGAACGCTATGCTTAAAAGCTGCTAGGGCATCAGCGTCCGGATAGTCGACTATCTGATTCTTTTTAGTAAGAAACTTGTTCCAGAATTTTCGGGCTGATTCTCCGGGCTGTTGAGTTATATGACTTAGATCATCTGCATCCGGAGGGCGGACATAGGTCCCTTGAAAATTTGCCCGGAAAGCATCCTCGAGCTCTTCCCAACTTCCAATGGTGTTTTCGGGAAGGCTTTTGAGCCAATGCCGGGCTGGCCCTCTAAGCTTGAGGGGTAAGTATTTTATGGCGTGGAGGTCATCTCCTCTAGCCATGTGTATGTGGAGGATATAATCCTCAATCCAGACTCCAGGGTCTGTTGTTCCGTCGTATGCCTCTATGTTTACGGGCTTGAATCCCGCTGGAAATTCATGGTCCAGAACCTCATCGGTGAAACATAGGGGGTGTGCAGCACCCCTGTATTTGGGTGTGCTGTGATGTTCGGATATTTTTTGTGTTGCATTGCTTACTAGAGCTTGCTTTCTTGGCCCATAGATAGATCTGGCTGGGCCATCTTTTTGATACAAATCCTTGAGTGGATCGCGTGCCAGCTTGTGTGCGGCACCGCTTGCCGCTCCATGCTGGCCATGGGGTCGTCTATCCGACCGGTTGGCTTTCTTATTTTTTGACTGCGGGGGCTCTAAGGCCTCCTCGTCAAATTCAGGCGGTAGCTTTCGCTTCGGATAGCTTTTTGTGCGGCGACTGCCGCCATGTTTGTCTGCGGTGTTGAGTACTTTGCTCCATTTGATTCTGAGTGCATCTTCCGCAGTTTTGAGCTTCCGCTTTTGCTTTTTCAGGCTACGCGCAGTGGCGACGAGCTTTTTGTGGAGTTTCTTCTGCTCCATGAGCTTATCCGGCGTAAGGTCGTCCGGACTGTTGTTTTCACTGGGGACGGGTTGTCCGGTTTGTTTGTCCAAGTTGCCCTGTTCGGACGGTTGCTCGAAGGCATGTTCGTCGTCCGCCGGCTCGTCCTGCTTTATGGCTGGGTCTGTATGGCTGCTTTCTCTATCGAGGCGGGGCTTGGAGCGGCGCTTACGTCGCCGCTTTGATTGCTTTTCGAGTGAACGATCCCTCGTTGCATCCCTGTGTTCCTCGTCGTCGCTTCCTTTGGGTGTGTCCACCATGTATACATCATGAGATGAGGTGGCAGTCCAGTGCCTTATAAGCGTTGGTTCATGTTCATCTCCTACATCGTCGTCCATACCGTTGATGTCTTCGGAGTCAAAGTCGAGCATGTCGTTTAAATTATCGACAGTGGCTACGAAGTGGGTGGTGGGTGGACATTGAATTTCTTCGTCGTCCACATCCCAATCCTGCCGGTCATAGTCCGGCTAGGACTCTCCTGACAAAGAGAGAGACCTGAGTGAATTTAGAATGTCACCGAAGGGCTAGTGCTGAAAGATATCTGCGGTGGTGAATTCCATGATCGGCGCCCAATCGGATTCGATTGGTAGGGGCGCGGAGGGCTCGGAGTCCGGAGAGGAGTCCGGCACCTTGGAGTCACGGGCTTCACAGAGGACAAGGCTGGTGTTCGGCTTGATCGCCGTAGAGATTGCAGCCCCCGAGGTGGTGTCTAACCACCCATCCTCGATTGGTGTGGTCGGCTCCGAGCTAAGGGTCATAGCGGACACAGGTGCGGCCTCCAGGGCACTGTTCGGCTGCAGAGCTAGATCATGCCCATCGTGATGGTGCGGCGCGCTCGGCTGTGGCTCAGATCCGTCGAAGATCAAGTCCCTGCGGACGTCCGCCGTGTAGTTTAAACTTCCAAATCTGACCTGATGGCCAGGGGCATAGCTTTCAATCTGCTCCAGATGACCAAGCGAATTGGCCCACAGTGCAAAGCCACCGAATACGAAGATCTGTCCGGGGAGAAATGTCTCACCCTAGACCGCATCGCTGTTGATGATCGGTGGAGCCATCGGGCCTAAAAGTGACGACATAGAGGAACTCTCAATGGAAGCACGAATGTCGGTGTCAAAACCGGCAGATCTTGGGTAGGGGGTCCCAAACTTTGCGTCTAGGCGGATGGTAACAGGAGACAAGGGACACAATGTTTTTACCCAGGTTCGGGCCCTCTCGATGGAGGTAAAACCCTACTCCTTCTTGATTAATATTGATGATATGGGTAGTACAAGAGTAGATCTACCGTGAGATCAAGGAGGCTAAACCCTAGAAGCTAGCCTATGTATGATTGTTGTTCTTCTTCCGTCCTACGGACTAAAACCCTCCGGTTTATATAGACACCGGAGAGGGCTAGGGTTACACAGAGTCGGTTACAATGGTAGGAGATCTACATGTCCGTATCGCCAAGCTTGCCTTCCACGCCAAGGAAAGTCCCTTCTGGACACGGGACGAAGTCTTCAATCTTGTATCTTCATAGTCCAGGAGTACGGCCGAAGGTATAGTCCGGCTGTCCGGACACCCCCTAATCCAGGACTCCCTCAGTGTCTATTGTAGCCGAGCACCAACACCGGACTGTATCCGAGGTGGTGCACCACCTCGACCATGGGATGATTTTTATGAATTTAATTCTGAATTGTGCAATGTAATCTCTGCCGAGATGTATAGCCTGTAGCCCTCAAGGTGCGTGTTGGCCTAATATCCGGGATGCACCTGAAGGAAAAAACAAACCGCTGACCCTAGTAGCCCTTGAGACTCAGGTCAAATCATAAAATCAGCCTGAGGATCAATTCCCAGCTCGGCAGCATACTTAGGAATAGAAACGCGGTGTTCAAAGTCCTCGAGACTCAGGTTGGGTGCAGCCGACCAACCTGAGGATAATAATGTCCTCGAAAAGTATATTGCGCTTTAAATTTTCTGCATTGGATTGCCAATGCAGTAGCCCCCAAGACACTGGTCGGGTAGCAACACAAGATCAGGGGATTGATGTTCCTTTGTTTGGGTTGTCATGCTAAGCATGATCATGAAACCTCAGATCTAATGTAAGAGCAAAATATTGAGGATTTAGTTTGGGAGGCCAGTTACTAGCCCCCGGCAGTGTTCGGCGACAGTAGAGGTCAAGTTTTAAACACTTCGGCCAATGTTATGAATGGCCTGTTATTTAACACAGTCATCGGATCACTGACCAGTTTACGCTTATTGTGGCAGTCAGTTTTCAGCTTTCTCCACTGAGGTGCTTAACCATGTGAGCTGGAAGCACAATCACAGTGGTTCTCCCTTTGCGCACCTAGCCGAACAAAGCGGAACGTAGGAGGCAAGCACAGGAGCCGGGCAACCCAACTATTGACCGAAGACACAATTCGAAACCGATGCATATATAGCAACATCCGAGAATGTTTTTGCCGAATCTCTAAAGGTGTCCGGTGTTGCACTGCAAGACTTGTGCTGAAAACACACAAATAGTTTAAAAGTGCCATAAGCTTGGAAAACCAAAAAACGTCAGGAAAAACTTGACGTCCGAACAAGATCAAGTGTCCGATGCCAATCCGAAAATTGAAATTTTTTTGCTTCTGTCGTGCTTTAACATGACACATCCGATCTCAAGACTTCACGTGGGTCAGCCTACGGCTTCAAGCTCCTTATCCCAAAGGTGAGTACTTCTCCGAGATCAGTTTAGCAAACTAAACTCAAGCGGCTGTCAGAGAGAATATAGGCTATCCGGCTATTGACCATAAACTCGAGTCAAAAAAGGAGCGATAGAAAAAGACTTTGCAACGACAAAAAAGAAAACACATTTACTATAGAACATCTCATATAAATTTACGAGTCCCCAAGTGACTTGGGTAAAAGAATTTTATGTATAATGATTGTATGTATCGAAGTACTTATTTCATAAATGTGTTCACCCGAACTTTAAACGCGTCTTAACTGACCGTCGGCTTCTCCATCTTCGGCCAAGGGCCGAAAAGTATCATGTACTCCACCTGTCAAGAGTATCGACGGTGTTTCCGATGACCAGGCAATCAGGCCATAAGGCTGTAACAGACAAAGCGCGCTCAGGGAACTTATGCTATATTACTAATGAAGTGTAAGAAGCATCTTCGAAGAAAATAGTACCCCCACCGATACCTTTCTTCGGTGCTCATTGTTGCTAGGAGACTTGTGCAATAGATTTTTTGTACTCATGAGTTCCGTTGTGTGCCGACCATAGTTGAAAACAATAAGAGCGCTAGCTTTCGGCTTCACCCAGTCTGAGGTCCGGCTCGGGTGACCCGATCGTGACAATCGCAGAGGTGCTCCCTTTACTCCCTAGCTGAACAATCGGGAACGTAGTGTTGGAAATATGCCCTAGAGGCAATAATAAAATGGTTATTATTATATTTCTTTGTTCATGATAATTGTCTATTATTCATGCTATAATTGTGTTATCCGGAAATCGTAATACATGTGTGAATACATAGACCACAACACGTCCCTAGTGAGCCTCTAGTTGACTAGCTCGTTGATCAAAAGATAGTCATGGTTTCCTGACTATGGACATTGGATGTCATTGATAACGGGATCACATCATTAGGAGAATGATGTGATGGACAAGACCCAATCCTAAGCATAGCTCAAAGATCATGTAGTTCGTTTGCTATAGCTTTTCTGAATGTCAAGTATCATTTCCTTAGACCATGAGATTGTGCAACTCCCGGATACTGTAGGAGTGCTTTGGGTGTGCCAAACGTCACAACGTAACTGGGTGACTATAAAGGTACACTACATGTATCTCCAAAAGTGTCTGTTGGGTTGGCACGAATCGAGACTGGGATTTGTCACTCCGCATGACGGAGAGGTATCTCTGGGCCCACTCGGTAATGCATCATCATAATGAGCTCAATGTGACCAAGTGGTTGATCACGGGATCATGCATTACGGTACGAGTAAAGTGACTTGCCGGTAACAAGATTGAAAGAGGTATTGGGATACCGACGATCGAGTCTCGGGCAAGTAACGCACCGATTGACAAAGGGAATTGTATACGGATTGATTGAATCCTCGACATCATGGTTCATCTGATGAGATCATCGTGGAGCATGTGGGAGCCAACATGGGTATCCAGATCCCGCTGTTGGTTATTGACCGGAGAGGCGTCTCGGTCATGTCTGCATGTCTCCCGAACCCATAGGATCTACACACTTAAGGTTCAGTGACGCTAGGGTTGTAGAGATATTAGTATGCAGTAACCCGAAAGTTTTTCGGAGTCCCGGATGAGATCCCGGACGTCACGAGGAGTTCCGGAATGGTCCGGAGGTAAAGATTTATATATAGGAAGTGCAGTTTCGGCCATCGGGAAGGTTTCGGGGGTTCCCGGTATTGTATCGGGACCACCGGAAGGGTCACGGGGGTCCACCGGGTGGGGCCACCTATCCCGGAGGGCCCCATGGGCTGAAGTGGGTGGGGAACCAGCCCCTGGTGGGCTGGTGCACCCCCCCTTGGGCCTCCCCTGCGCCTAGGGTTGGGAAACCCTAGGGGTGGGGGCACCCCCCACTTGGCTTGGGGGGGGGGGGGAAGCAACCCCTTGGGCGCCGCCCCCCTTGGAGATCCATCTCCTAGGGCCGGTGCCCCCCAAGGCCCCTATATAAAGAGGGGGGAGGGAGGGCAGCCACACCCTTGCTCTTGGCACCTCCCTCTCCCTCCGCAATACCTCTCATCCCCGCTTGCGCTTGGTGAAGCCCTGCCGGGATCCTGCTGCATCCACCACCACGCCGTCGTGCTGCTGGATCTTCATCAACCTCTCCTTCCCCCTTGATGGATCAAGAAGGAGGAGACGTCTTCCCAACCGTACGTGTGTTGAACACGGAGGTGTTGTCCGTTCGGCACTTGGTCATCGGTGATTTGGATCACGACAAGTATGACTCCATCAACCCCGTTCTCTTGAACGCTTCCGCGCGCAATCTACAAGGGTATGTAGATGCACTCCTCTCTCCCTCTTTGGTAGATGACTCCATAGATTGATCTTGGTGATGCGTAGAAAATTTTAAAATTCTGCTACGTTCCCCAACAGTGGTATCAGAGCTAGGTCTATGCGTAGTTTCTATGCACGAGTACAACACAAAGCAGTTGTGGGCGTCGATATTGTCAATTATCTTGTCGTTACTAGTCTTATCTTGATTCAGCGGCATTGTGGGATGAAGCGGCCCGGACCGACCTTACACGTACGCTTACGTGAGACTGGTTCCACCGACTGACATGCACTAGTTGCATAAGGTGGCTGCCGGGTGTCTGTCTCTCCCACTTTAGTCGGATCGGATTCGATGAACAGGGTCCTTATGAATGGTAAATAGAAATTGGCAATTCACGTTGTGGTTTTGGCGTAGGTAAGAAACGTTCTTGCTAGAAACCTATAGCAGCCACGTAAAAACTTGCAACAACAATTAGAGGACATCTAACTTGTTTTTGCAGCAAGTGTTTTGTGATGTGATATGGCCAAAGGATGTGATGAATGATATATGTGATGTATGAGATGATCATGTTCTTGTAATAGGAATCACGACTTGCATGTCGATGAGTATGACAACCGGCAAGAGCCATAGGAGTTGTCTTTATTTATTTATGACCTGCGTGTCAACATAAACGTCAAGTAATTACTTTACTTCATCACTAAAGCATTAGCCATAGTAGTAGAAGTAATAGATGACGAGACAACTTCAAGAAGACACGATGATGGAGATCATGATGATGGAGATCATGGTGTCATGCCGGTGACAACGATGATCATGGAGCCCCGAAGATGGAGATCAAAAGGAGCAAATGATATTGGCCATATCATGTCAGTATTTGATTGCATGTGATGTTTATCATGTTTTACATCTTATTTGCTTAGAACGATGGTAGCTTAAATAAGATGATCCCTCGTAATAATTTCAAGAAGGTGTTCCCCCTAACTGTGCACCGTTGCGAAGGTTCGTTGTTTCGAAGCACCACGTGATGATCGGGTGTGATAGATTCTAACATTCGAATACAACCGGTGTAAGCCAGATTTACACACGCAATACACTTAGTTTGACTTGACGAGCCTAGCATGTACAGACATGGCCTCGGAACACGAAAGACCGAAAGGTCGAGCATGAGTCGTATAGAAGATACGATCAACATGAAGATGTTCACCGATGCTTACTAGTCCATCTCACGTGATGATCGGACATGACCTAGTTAACTCGGATCATGTTTCACTTAGATGACTGGAGGGATGTCTATCTGAGTGGGAGTTCATTGAGTAATTTGATTAGATGAACTTAATTATCATGAACTTAGTCTAAAATCTTTACAATATGTCTTGTAGATCAAATGGCCCACGTTGTCCTCAACTTCAACGCGTTCCTAGAGAAAACCAAGCTGAAAGATGATGGCAGCAACTATACGGACTGGGTCCGGAACCTGAGGATCATCCTCATAGCTGCCAAGACAGATTATGTCCTAGAAGCACCGCTAGGTGACGCACCCATCCCAGAGAACCAAGGCGTTATGAATGCTTGGCAATCACGTGCTGATGATTACTCCCTCGTTTAGTGCGGCATGCTTTACAGCTTAGAACCGGGGCTCCAAAAGCGTTTTGAGAGACACAGAGCATATGAGATGTTCGAAGAGCTGAAAATGGTTTTCCAAGCTCATGCCCGAGTCGAGAGATATGAAGTCTCTGACAAGTTCTTCAGCTGTAAGATGGAGGAAAACAGTTCTGTCAGTGAGCACATACTCAAAATGTCTGGGTTGCATAACCGCTTAACTCAGCTAGGAGTTAATCTCCCGGATGACGCGGTCATTGACAGAATCCTTCAGTCGCTTCCACCGAGCTACAAGAGCTTTGTGATGAACTTCAATATGCAGGGGATGGAAAAGACCATTCCTGAGGTATATTCAATGCTGAAATCACCAGAGGTGGAAATCAAAAAGGAACATCAAGTGTTGATGGTGAATAAAACCACTAAGTTCAAGAAAGGCAAGGGCAAGAAGAACTTCAAGAAGGACGGCAAGGGAGTTGCCGCGCCTGGTAAGCAAGCTGCCGGGAAGAAGCCAAAGAATGGACCCAAGCCTGAGACTGAGTGTTTTTATTGCAAGGGAAGTGGTCACTGGAAGCGGAACTGCCCCAAATACTTAGCAGACAAGAAGGCCGGCAACACTAAAGGTATATGTGATATACATGTAATTGATGTGTACCTTACCAGGACTCGTAGTAGCTCCTGGGTATTTGATACCGGTGCGGTTGCTCACATTTCTAACTCAAAGCAGGAGCTGCGGAATAAACGGAGACTGGCGAAGGACGAGGTGACGATGCGCGTCGGGAACGGTTCCAAGGTGGATGTGATCGCCGTCGGCACGCTGCCTCTACATTTACCTACGGGATTAGTTTTAAACCTCAATAATTGTTATTTAGTGCCAGCTTTGAGCATGAACATTGTATCAGGATCTCGTTTAATTCGAGATGGCTACTCATTTAAATCCAAGAATAATGGTTGTTCTATTTATATGAGAGATATGTTTTATGGTCATGCTCCATTGGTGAATGGTTTATTCTTAATGAATCTCGAGCGTAATGTTACACATATTCATAGTGTGAATACCAAAAGATGTAAAGTTCACAATGATAGTCCCACATACTTGTGGCACTGCCGCCTTGGTCACATAGGTGTCAAACGCATGAAGAAGCTCCATGCAGATGGACTTTTGGAGTCTCTTGATTACGAATCATTTGACACGTGCGAACCATGCCTCATGGGAAAAATGACCAAGACTCCATTCTCAGGAACAATGGAGCGAGCAACCAACTTATTGGAAATCATACATACTGATGTGTGCGGTCCAATGAGTGTTGAGGCTCGCGGTGGCTATCGTTATGTTCTCACCCTCACTGATGACTTGAGTAGATATGGGTATGTCTACTTAATGAAACACAAGTCTGAGACCTTTGAAAAGTTCAAGGAATTTCAGAGTGAGGTTGAGAATCAACGTGACAGGAAAATCAAGTTCTTATGATCAGATCGTGGGGGAGAATACTTGAGTCACGAATTTGGCACACACTTAAGAAAATGTGGAATAGTTTCACAACTCACGCCGCCTAGAACACCTCAACGTAATGGTGCGTCCGAACGTCCTAATCGCACTCTATTGGATATGGTGCGATCTATGATGTCTTTTACCGATCTACTGCTGTCATTTTGGGGCTATGCTTTAGAGACTGCCGCATTCACTTTAAATAGGGCTCTGTCGAAACCCGTTGAGACGACACCGTATGAATTATGGTTTTGGAAGAAACCTAAGCTGTCGTTTCTAAAAGTTTGGGGATGTGATGCTTATGTCAAGAAACTTCAACCTGAAATCTCGAACCCAAATCGGAAAAATGCATCTTCATAGGATACCCTAAAGAAACTATTGGGTATACCTTCTACCTCAGATCCGAAGGCAAGATCTTTGTTGCCAAGAATGGGTCCTTTCTAGAGAAAGAGTTTCTCTCGAAAGAAATAAGTGGGAGGAAAGTAGAACTTGATGAAGTATTACCTCTTGAACCGGTAAGTGACGCAGCTCAAGAAAATGTTCCTAAGGTGCTAGCACCGACTAGAGAGAAAGTGGATGATGATTGTTGGTGTCAAAACCGGCGGATCTCGGGTAGGGGGTCCCGAACTGTGCGTCTAGGCTGGATGGTAACAGGAGGCAAGGGACACGAAGCTTTACCCAGGTTCGGGCCCTCTCGATGGAGGTAAAACCCTACGTCCTGCTTGATTAATATTGATGATATGGGTAGTACAAGAGTATATCTACCACGAGATCGAGGAGGCTAAACCCTAGAAGCTATCCCATGGTATGATTTTTGATGTGTATGTTGTCCTACGGACTAAAACCCTCCGGTTTATATAGACACCGGATAGGGTTAGGGTTACATAGAGTCGGTAACAATGGTAGGAGATCTGCATATCCGTATCGCCAAGCTTGCCTTCCACGCCAAGGAAAGTCCCTCCCGGACACGGGACAAAGTCTTCAATCTTGTATCTTCATAGTCCAGGAGTCCGGCTGAAGGTATAGTCCGGCTATCCGAACACCCCCTAATCCAGGACTTCCTCAGTAGCCCCTGAACCAGGCTTCAACGACGACGAGTCCGGCGCGCAGATTGTCTTCGGCATTGCAAGGCGGGTTCCTCCTCCAAGTACTTCATAGAAGATTTTGAACACAAAGATAGTGTCCGGCTCTGCAAAATAAGTTTCCACATATTGCCATAGAGAGAATAATATTTACACAAATCTAATCTGCTGACGTATTCCATAGTGTGACATCACACCACGGCCAAGCGTTTATTCGAACCGTTTTATTGTCCCATCTCAGCGCGTTATGCGAGGCGGTTTCCTTGGCACGTCTTGTTAAAGCAGAGATCATGTCCCCTTATTCCGGGATTCTCATCAATACGGGCGTGGGTAACCCAACCGCGTGATTGATTATGGCGCTTGGGAGATAAGCGAGTTTTACCAGGCTGGTGGGGACGCGTAGTCGCATCCACCCATATAAGGGGATAAGGATCCATCTTTTCACCTACACCTTCTTCCTCCTTTGCTTATCCATTTTCGCGCACTCGAGATCCAGCACCCAAGTCCGTACTCCCCACCTCAACCTTCTCCAGCCATGTTCGGAGCGGGAGGCAAGTGGATGGTCTCCTCCGTCACGGAGGGACACATCAAAAAGCTGAGGAGGCCGGATACCTATAACGACATCGCGTACCGGCTTCCCGAAAAGGGGTAGCTCATCCCCACCCCTTGGCCCCATGAGAGGGTGGTGCTCCTCCCCCATTTCCTCCGCGGACTGGGCTTTCCTCTCCACCCATTTGTCCGGGGGCTCATGTTCTACTATGACCTGGATTTCCACGATCTGGCCCCAAATTTTGTCCTCAACATCTCGGCATTTATCGTCGTGTGTGAGGCTTTCCTCCGCATCCGCCCCCATTTCGGCCTATGGCTCAAGACTTTCAATGTCAAGCCGAAGGTGGTGCACGGCAACCAGGCGGAGTGCGGAGGCGCCATGGTGGGCAAGATGGCCAACGTCCTATGGCTCGAGGGCTCCTTTGTGGAGACCCTGAAGGGATGGCAATCGGGGTGGTTTTACATCACCGAGCTGCGCGACACCGAATGGGTCGCACCCCCCGAGTTTCGATCCAGACCCCCTAGGCGGCTCACCTCCTGGAAGGAGACGGGCTTGTCGTGGGGTAAAAAAGGAGAGCTGACCGGACTCCAAACATGCGTCAAAACCCTGGTGGACAAGAAGCTCAAACTTGTCAACTAGTCCAGGTTATGCTCATCCGCTTGATCCTCCCGTGCCAACAACGGGCTTTCAACCTATGGGAGTTCGACCCGGCGCGGCACCAAACTCTGAGCAGGCTCTTCGACACGACGTACGGAGATGCCTGGAAGGTGCTTTTCAAGGGCGCCGTGGCTCCCGCATCCGCTACTGAGGATCGCGGATTCAGTGTGCAGCGTCACGCTCTTGCGGTAAGCTGTTTTTTCCTTTTACAGGGTATCAGTTTTTCATAGTTTGACTCCATGCGGGATCTAAGCTCCCTTTCCATTGACAGGATTGGCAGGTGACGTCCGGACAGATCAACTTTCCGGCTCCTTTGCCCGAAGGCCCAGCGGACGCTCAGTTGGCGAAGCTGCTGGTTCCGGCACCCTATGTGGTGCCGGAGAAGAAGGTCAAGAAGAAGGCCACGGGGACTCGAAAGAGTGCCCGCCGCCCGGAGGTGTCGGATTCATCATCCGACGAATCCAATATGCACTCCTCCCATGAGGAGGAGGAAGAAGAGACCCCCCCCTCCAGCGGGGGAAGGGAAGAAAAGGAAGGCCACCCCAACTGGGGAGGCCGAAGGGTCCAAGAAGGGGAAAACCCTTCCTCCGGACTATTCCACCGACGCCGACGACGGCGGAGAAGAGTGGGCGCCCAGGGCGAAGCCCCTAGCCAAATCGTAAGTATCCGGATACCAGAGTAATTCATAGTATTCGTTTACTGCACAGCTTTCCCTTACGTCGAACATGTTTATGTAGCCCACCCAAAAACCGGCTCGACGCGTCGTCGAGCGACTCACTGACTCGTCGGATGTGAACTCGCTTCCGACGGCTTCCTCCCCCCGCCCTACGGACGACACCGAAGTGTTGTCCCAACAGGTTCCAAGCCGGGAGGAGGTGGTCCTGGAGGCGCCGCAAGGCGACCTCCCGGACTCCAGGAGTAAAGGGGGTGAAACCCCCCAGGGCTCCAAGTCCGGCACTAGGCCAGACACCCCTCCGGAACCTTCAAAGTTTCCAGAGTCCGGCGGGCGACCTCCTTCCAAGAGGAGCCAGCCCACTGTGCCGGCGACCCCCGTCCAACCGGAGGTGCCGGACAATCTGTTGGAGGCGCTCCAAGGCGCCTTCATCGACGAGGGGCACCGCACTATTATGGTTGCGGTGATCCAGAAGGTTCAGTCCGCCAAGAGTGGACTGACTGAAGCTTGTACTAGCATTTTAACAGGCTTTGAGGTAAGTAAAGAATGTGTAAATAATATTACCACATAGACAGTAGCCCCTGATGCTCCGTTTGGCATTCGGGAAGAAAAGCCGAATAGAGGATCAAATAAAATTCGCAGGAGTCTAACAAAAAGGAGTCAATATGCGTATGCAGGCTTCTCTGCTTGCGTCCGCCGCACTGACTGCGGAAGTGGACACGCTAAAGCAGAACCTCGAGCGGTCGGAACAAGAGCTCGGGCGTGCCAAGAAGCAGCTCGAGGACAATGAAGGTAAGAAATACCTTGTTGAAATATATATATATATATATAAAAGGTGCAATTGCAAAAAAGGACAGGATTATCGTGGCTATTGTAGGGGCCACGTCTGAGGTGGCGACCCTTAAGCAAGCGCTGGACGAGGCCGACAAGAGGGCGGCCACGGAGCGCACTGAGCGGGAGAAGTATGAGGCCGAGGTTGGCAAGGCGCGGCAAGAGCTCCAGGCTCTCATGGAAAAACATGAGAGTTTGGAGCTTGACTCAAAGACGCGAGCGTCCGAGCTCGCGGTGGCTATTGAAAATGCCAAGTCTGCCAAGGCCGAATCCCAGAAGACCCTCCAGGAGTTGGATGAGGTGAAGAAGATAGCGGAGGGTAAGGCATTCTTTATGCAAACCAAACACATAAACGTGAGTTACTTGTTACTTACCAGAATCCGGAGCTCTCCAGGAGCGTTCGTAGATCTTCCCCGGAGTGTGTCCGATGCCACCGCTTTCTATCGAGCCGAGGAGGGCAGCTCGACGGAGAAGGTGTTCTGGTCTCAATACGCTGAGGCCGGACACCTCGTGCCCCTGAGCGACCAGCTGAAGCAACTGGTCGACCTCCACAAGGCGGCCGAACAGGCCATGAAGGGCCTCATAGTTCGGCTGTGGCCTGGAGAGGCTCAGCCTGGGTGCTATTTCAGGCTGGTGCGGCGGCTGGTGGAGGCCCGTCCAAGGCTCGAAGTCATCAAGCGCTCCGTCTGCATTGAAGGTGCCCGTAGGGCCCTTGCCCGTGCTAAGGTGCACTGGGGCAAGCTGAATGCTGAGAAGCTTGTGAAGGACGGGCCACCGGCGGGGAAAGAGCATCGCAAGCCCGAAAATTATTATAAGGATGTTCTGAAGGGTGCCTGCCTTGTGGCGGATGAATGTTCCAGAGATGTAATTTTTGAGTAAAACTCGCTCGTTTTGTCCTGTGCGCTGAAAACTTGTTCATATGCGCTAAGCAATGATGTTTGAATTTAAAATATTACCTTCTATGCGGCTGTTTATCAATTCTGAGAGATGGCGAGTCGTCGGCTTCTGCCCCCGTGCCGCTAGTGCTGGGGTGTTCGGGGATACACCTGAGCGCTCTTTTTCCCATGTTTGGGTCCTTCAAGGGAGACGCTCAGCCCAATGAACAAGGCAATCGGACTATAATGCGTGAACACTCTCACTTAGCCATAGAATTCTATAATTTTAAATTTCGGCGAAGCCCCTGGTATTCGGAAGACCGAGTTCGGGGCGCTATCCACGCCTTGGCCGGACAGAGCCGGCTCCTCGCCCTAAGCGGCATAAGTCTTTAGGGACTGGATTAAACCTCTCGAATAGCGACCAGCTCTCGCTTCATCATGACAGTCAATTTTAGCTTGCTCCACTGAGGTGCTCGACCCAGCTCAACTGGGGCACAATCGCAGTGGTTCTCCTAGTGCTACCTTAGCCGATATAGCATAACGTAAGGCACCAAAACATAGGAGCCGGGCAAACCCAACTATTGACCCAAGACATGATTCGAAGCCGATGCATATAATGCTATAAGTTCGGGGTGCCGCACTTGTTAAAGTGTTCGGACTTCTCACACCATATTGAGGGGTACTAAAGCCCCTGGCGTATTTTAGCCGTACCAACATGTACGGGTGCAACATGTCGTTAAGGAACATATATAAAGAAAAAAGGTAATGCAAAAATAGATGAAAGTTATGCATTGTTTATTAAAAAGGTGTGCGATCAAGGCAGAATGATACAAGTAATGCGATAAGTGGAAGGTTGGACTAGTTAACATGTCCGTTCCAGGGGCAAGCTGCGGAATAGTATGCGGAACGGGTATACTGTTCGTGATAGAGACCACCTGGGAGTTCCGTAATGCGGCGTGGCTTGTCTGCTTCCCTGGTTCTTGCATCGTTTGTGCGACAATTGAACTGCCGAACAGGCCTTCCGAAGGATGAAGTCCTGAAAGTAAGAGAAAATTAAAAAAATCGGCAGCCCCTGATACGGTTTAAGCTGTGTTTTGGGCGTGCCGTGATGGTGCCCCTCCCCCTGTGCCCATGGTATCTCTAGAGCGTAGTTATGTACGCGAAGTACTGGCGTCGCCTTTTTGCGAGGGTTGGGGTCGGGGCCGCATTGCTACGCCTGCTCAGATCGTGCCAGGCGGTCTTGTTGTAGGTTACTCCGGGCGCGCTTGACGGTGTCCGGTCGTTTAGTGGCCGGACTGGAGAACTGCCTAGAGAGGCTGCTTTTTTACTTCCGCTGCAAGGGTCGCCGTGTGCTCCTCCGTTCGGAGGGAGCGTTCGGTGTTTCCATTGACCGTAATTACTCCTCGAGGGCCTGGCATCTTGAGCTTAAGGTATGCGTAATGCGGTACCGCATTGAACTTAGTGAATGCGGTTCGCCCGAGCAGTGCGTGATAAGCACTGCGAAACTGGACTATGTCGAAGATTAACTCCTCGCTTCAGAAATTATCCGGAGATCCGAAGACCACTTCAAGTGTGATTGAGCCTGTACGGTTGGCCTCTACACCTGGTATTACGCCTTTAAAGGTCGTTTTGGTGGGCTTAATCCTCGAGGGATCTATGCCCATTTTCCGCACTGTATCCTGGTAAAGCAGGTTCAGGCTGCTGCCCCGTCCATAAGGACTCTAGTGAGATGAAATCCATCAATAATTGGGTCTAGAACCAATGCAGCGAATCCGCCATGATGGGTGCTAGTGGGATGGTCCCTTCGATCAAAGGTGATCGGGCAGGAGGACCATTGGTTGAACTTTGGAGCGACTGGCTCTACCGCGTATACGTCCCTTAATGCGTGCTTCCGCTCCCTTTTGGGGACGTGGGTTGCATATATCATGTTCACCGTCCGCACTTGTGGGGGAAAACCCTTCTGTCCGCTATTGTTCGGCGGCCGGGGCTCTTTGTCGTCATCGCTATGCAGCCTCTTGTCTTCATTTTTGGCGTTTAACTTGCCTGCCTGCTTGAACACCCAACAATCCCTGTTGGTGTGATTGGCAACTTTTCGGGGGTGCCATGTATCTGGCACAAGCGGTCGAGTATTCGGTCCAAACTGGACGGGCCCCTAGGATTCCTTTTGAATGGCTTTTTCCGCTGACCGGATTTAGAGCCTCTGAATCCGGCATTAACTGTCGTATCATCAGCATTATCGCCGTTAATGCGGCGCTTCTGATTGTTGCGACGCGACCTGCCACTACTGTCCCTGGTGTCCGAATTACCAGGGTTCTTGGTCATATTGTTTCTACGAGCAAGCCAGCTGTCTTCTCCCGCGCAAAAGCAGGTCATGAGTGTCGTGAGTGCTGCCATAGATTTCGGCTTTTCCTGACCAAGGTGCCGGGCCAGCCACTCGTCACGGATATTGTGCTTGAAGGCTACTAGGGCCTCAGCGTCCGGACAATCGACTATTTGATTTTTCTTTGTTAGGAACCGTGTCCAGAATTGCCTGGCCGATTCCTCTGGCTGCTGAATTACGTGACTTAGGTCATTGGTGTCTGGGGGTCGCACATAAGTGGCCTAGAAATTGTCAAGGAATGCGGCTTCCTGGTCCTCCCAACAGCTGATTGATCCTATTGGCAAGCTGTTAAGCCAATGTTGAGCTGGTCCTTTAAGCTTGAGTGGGAGGTATTTGATGGCGTGGAAATCATCGCCGCGGGCCATGTGGATATGAAGGAGATAATCCTCGATCCATACCGCAGGATCTGTTGTGCCATCATATGATTCGATGTTTACGGGTTTGAAACCCTCGGGGATTTGATGATCCATTATTTTGTCTGTAAAGCAGAGTGGGTGTGCGGCGCCTCTGTACTGGGCTATATCATGACGTAGCTCCAATGAGCCTTGTCTACTGTGTTCGGCCCCGCCGAATTTGTGGCCGGCGTGACGGTTACCGTCTCGAGCCGTGGGGCGCCCACGCGATCCATAGATCGATCTTGTTTTCCTTGCCTTGTCCTCCAACATGTCTCGCAAGTCCGGCGCATATTCCCGTGCCTTGGTACGGGGTGCGGCTTGAGTGGAGGGCCGAGAGGCCTCTCTGTCGCGACCACGAGGTGGCTGATTGGCCACATCAAGTGCTTCCTCCTCTAATCGGGGTAGCAACCTGCGCTTTGGGTAGCTCTTGGAGGGGCGTTCGTGTTTATGCTCTTCGGCCGCAAGGACTTCAGTCCATCTGTCGACTAGCAAATCTTGATCAGCTCTAAGCTGTTGCTGTTTTTTCTTGAGGCTTCTTGCCGTGGCCATAAGCCTGCGTTAAAAACGCTCTTGCTCGACGGGATCCTCTGGCACGACGAATTCGTCGTCGTCGAGGCTTGCCTCATCTTCGGAGGGAGGCATATAATTATCGTCCTCGACCTCTCTGTCTGCCGCTCTCTCATGAGGGCTGGTTTCTCCATCCTCCGGTGCTAAATTTTGCTGGAGGGGGTTTTCTTCGGCGCTTTTCGGAGTATTATTATCTCCCATGCTGGAATCACCATATTTGTTTTGGCTGGATTTTGAGCGGCGCCGCTGACGCCGGCGCTTAGGCTGTTTCTTGGAGGGGTCATCCTCCACTGTTCCATCGCCATCTCCCTCTTTTGGGGTGTCCACCATGTATATGTCATATGACGAGGTGGCTTTCCAGGGCCTAGTAGGCACTGGTTCTTCATCATCTCCTTCATCAGCGTCCATACCGTCAATGTCTTCGGAGTCGAAGTCGAGCATGTCGGTTAAGTCGTCGACACTGGCTACAAAGTGGGTGGTGGGTGGGCTTTGAATTTCTTCATCATCCGTACCCCAACCTTGCTGACCGTAGTCCGGCCAGGGCTCTCGTGATAAAGAGAGAGACTTCAGTGACTTCAGGATATCGCCCAAAGGCGAGTGCTGAAAGATGTCCGCGGCAGTGAACTCCATGATCGGCACCCAATCGGATTTGATCGGCAGGTGCGCGGAGGGTTCGGAGTCCGGAGAGGAGCCCGACTCCTTGGAGTCACGAGTCTCGCAGAGTACGGGGCTGGTGTTCGGCTCAATCACCGTTGAGATCGCAGCCCCCAAGGTGGCGTCCAACCGCCCATCCTCGATTGGCGCGGTTGGCTCTGAATTAAGGGTCGGAGCAGATGCGGGTGCGGCCTCCAGGGCACTGTTCGGCGGCAGAGCTAAATCATGCCCGTCGTGACAGAGCGGCGCGCTCGGCAGTGGCTCGAATCCGTCGAAGATCAAGTCTCCGCGGATGTCAGCCGTGTTGTTTAAACTTCCAAATCTGACCTGACGGCCAGGGGCGTAGCTTTCGATCTGCTCCAGAAGGCCAAGCGAATTGGCCCGCAGTGCGAAGCCGCGGAAGACGAAGATCTGTCCGGGGACGAAGGTCTCGCCCTGGACTGCATCGCTTTTGATGATCGTAGGAGCCATCAAGCCTGACGGCGACGACATAGAGGAACTCTCAATGGAAGCACCAATGTCGGTGTCAAAATCGGTGGATCTCGAGTAGGGGGTCCCGAACTATGCGTCTAGGCTGGATGGTAACAGGAGGCAAGGGACACGAAGTTTTACCCAGGTTCGGGCCCTCTCGATGGAGGTAAAACCCTACGTCCTGCTTGATTAATATTGATGATATGGGTAGTACAAGAGTAGATCTACCACGAGATAGAGGAGGATAAACCCTAGAAGCTAGGCTATGGTATGATTGTTGATGTGTATGTTGTCCTACGGACTAAAACCCTCCAGTTTATATAGACACCGAATAGGGTTAGGGTTACATAGAGTCGGTTACAATGGTAGAAGATCTGCATATCCGTATCGCCAAGCTTGCCTTCCACGCCAAGGAAAGTCCCTCCCGGACACGGGACGAAGTCTTCAATCTTGTATCTTCATAGTCCAGGAGTCCGGCTGAAGGTATAGGCTGGCTATACCTTCAGGCGGACTATACCTTCAGCCGGACTATATCATGGAAACGGATGGCCGGACTATACCTTTAGCCGGACTATACCTTCAGCCGGACTCCTGGACTATGAAGATACAAGATTGAAGACTTCGTCCCGTGTCCGGAAGGGACTTTCCTTGGCGTGGAAGGCAAGCTTGGCGATACGGATATGTAGATCTCCTACCATTGTAACCGACTTTCTGTAACCCTAACCCTATCCGGTGTCTATATAAACCAGAGGGTTTTAGTCCGTAGGACAACATACGGAACAACATTCATACCATAGGCTAGCTTCTAGGGTTTAGCCTCTCCGATCTCGTGGTAGATCTACTTTTATACTACCCATATCATCAATATTAATCAAGCAGGACGTAGGGTTTTACCTCCATCGAGAGGGCCCGAACCTGGGTAAAACTTCGTGTCCCTTGCCTCCTGTTACCATCCGGCCTAGACGCACAGTTCGGGACCCCCTACCCGAGATCCGCCGGTTTTGACACTGACATTATGCAAGCTCCAATGCTCGATTTATGGGCTGGTGCAAGCATCTCGGAGTTGGAACATTCGTTTTGATGAGATGATCAAAGCGTTTGGGTTTACGCAGACTTATGGAGAAGCCTGCATTTACAAGAAAGTGAGTGGGAGCTTTGTAGCATTTCTCATATTGTATGTGGATGACATACTGTTGATGGGAAATGATATAGAATTCTTGGAAAGCATAAAGGCCTACTTGAACAAGTGTTTTTCAATGAAGGATCTTGGAGAAGCTGCTTATATATTAGGCATCAAGATCTATAGAGATAGATCGAGACACCTCATTGGTCTTTCACAGAGTACGTACCTTGACAAGATATTGAAGAAGTTCAAAATGGATCAGTCAAAGAAGGGGTTCTTGCCTGTATTGCAAGGTACGAGATTGAGCACGGCTCAATGCCCGACCACGGCAGAAGATAGAGAAAATATGAGTGTCGTCCCCTATGCCTCGGCCATAGGGTCTATCATGTATGCTATGCTGTGTACCAGACCTGATGTAAACCTTGCCGTAAGTTTGGTAGGAAGGTACCAAAGTAATCTCGGCATGGAACACTGGACAGCGGTCAAGAATATCCTGAAGTACCTGAAAATGACTAAGGATATGTTTCTCGTTTATGGAGGTGACTAAGAGCTCGTCGTAAAGGGTTACGTCGATGCTAGCTTCGATACAGATCTGGATGACTCTAAGTCACAAACCGGATACGTGTATATTTTGAATGGTGGGGCGGTAAGCTGGTGCAGTTGCAAGCAAAGCATTGTGGTGGGATCTACATGTGAAGCGGAGTACATAGCAGCCTCGGAGGCAGCACAAGAAGCAGTCTGGGTGAAGGAGTTCATTACCGACCTAGGAGTCATACCCAATGCGTCGGGCCCGATGACTCTCTTCTGTGACAACACTAGAGCTATTGCCCTTGCCAAGGAGCCCAGGTTTCACAGGAAGACCAGGCATATCAAGTGTCGCTTCAACTCCATTCGTGAAAGTGTTCAAAATGGAGACATAGAGATTTGTAAAGTGCATACGGACCTGAATGTGGCAGATCCGTTGACTAAACCTCTCCCTAGAGCAAAACATGATCAACACCAGAACTGCATGGGTGTTCGATTCATCATAATGTAACTAGACTATTGACTCTAGTGCAAGTGGGAGACTGTTGGAAATATGCCCTAGAGGCAATAATAAAATGGTTATTATTATATTTCTTTGTTCATGATAATTGTCTATTATTCATGCTATAATTGTGTTATCCGGAAATCGTAATACATGTGTGAATACATAGACCACAACACGTCCCTAGTGAGCCTCTAGTTGACTAGCTCGTTGATCAAAAGATAGTCATGGTTTCCTGACTATGGACATTGGATGTCATTGATAACGGGATCACATCATTAGGAGAATGATGTGATGGACAAGACCCAATCCTAAGCATAGCTCAAAGATCGTGTAGTTCGTTTGTTGTAGCTTTTCCGAATGTCAAGTATCATTTCCTTAAACCATGAGATTGTGCAACTCCCGGATACCGTAGGAGTGCTTTGGGTGTGCCAAACGTCACAACGTAACTGGGTGACTATAAAGGTACACTACAGGTATCTCCGAAAGTGTATGTTGGGTTGGCACGAATCGAGACTGGGATTTCTCACTCCGCATGACGGAGAGGTATCTCTGGGCCCACTCGGTAATGCATCATCATAATGAGCTCAATGTGACCAAGTGGTAGATCACGGGATCATGCATTACGGTACGAGTAAAGTGACTTGCCGGTAACAAGATTGAACAAGGTATTGGGATACCGATGATCGAGTCTCGGGCAAGTAACGTATCAATTGACAAAGGGAATTGTATATGGATTGATTGAATCCTCGACATCGTGGTTCATCCAATGAGATCATCATGGAGCATGTGGGAGCCAACATGGGTATCCAGATCCTGCTGTTGGTTATTGACCGGAGAGGCGTCTCGGTCATGTCTGCATGTCTCCCAAACCCGTAGGGTCTACACACTTAAGGTTCGGTGACGCTAGGGTTGTAGAGATATTAGTATGCAGTACCTTAAAGTTGTTCGAAGTCCCGGATGGGATCCCGGACGTCACGAGGAGTTCCGGAATGGTCCGGAGGTAAATATTTATATATAGGAAGTGCAGTTTCGGCCATCGGGAAGGTTTCGGGGGTCCCCGGTAATGTATGGGGACCACCGGAAGGGTTCCAGGGGTCCACCGGGTGGGGCCACCTATCCCGGAGAGCCCCATGGGCTGAAGTGGGAGGGGAACCAGCCCCTGGTGGGCTGGTGCACCCCCCCTTGGGCCTCCCCTACGCCTGGGGATGGGAAACCCTAGGGGTGGGGGCGCCCCCACTTGGCTTGGGGGGGGGGGGAAGCCACTCCTTGGCCGTCGCCCCCCTTGGAGATCCATCTCCTCGGGCCGGCGCCCCCCAAGGACCCTATATAAAGAGGGGGGAGGGAGCGCAGCCGCACTCTTGCTCTTGGCGCCTCCCTCTCCCTCCGTAATACCTCTCCTCCCCGCTTGTGCTTGGCGAAGCCCTGCTGGGATCCTGCTGCATCCACCACCACGCCGTCATGCTGCTGGATCTTCATCAACCTCTCCTTCCCCCTTGCTGGATCAAGAAGGAGGAGACGTCTTCCCAACCGTACGTGTGTTGAACGCGGAGGTGCTGTCCGTTCGCCACTTGGTCATCGGTGATTTGGATCACGACGAGTACGACCCCATCAACCCCGTTCTCTTGAACGCTTCCGCGCGCGATCTACAAGGGTATGTAGATGCACTCCTCTCTCCCTCATTGCTAGATGACTCCATAGATTGATCTTGGTGATGCGTAGAAAATTTTAAAATTCTTCTACGTTCCCCAACACGTAGGGGTAAACACAGGAGCGAGGCAACCAGCCTGCAAATCGCTTAAGTCAACATGGTGCATATTGTGGCATAATACACGAACAAGGAACGAAGTCGTACAAGTATAATCATATGCAAGAGGAAAAGCTTCATAAAGGAAGCCCCCAAGTAAACGGGGTTTTTGAAGTTGTGTGTCACAAACAAAGTTTTGACAAGGAAGTTTTTCACAGACAACTGTTTGCCAAAAAAAGTATAATGCTTGGTCGAACCGAACAAAATTTAAGACTGAAAGTTTTTGAGCATGAAAGCGACTTAGCTGGTTAATGTGCTCGATGTTGATGATGAGGTCCGGACTTATGGCGGAACGAAGACATAGTCCTCGGCCTAGTCGAGGTCCCAGCCCCCAAGCCGGTTCCGAAGTGTCCGAGAAAAGAGCTCGGCTTGACGAAGTGGTGAAGCCCCCAGTCTAGCCGAGGTGATGGCGGATGACGCCGGAGTCTCCGGCTGAGTAGGTTGATGAAGCGAACGGCGCGGGGGTGCCAACTCAGGGCAGCACGCCAAAGCAACGACACAATTATGTCGCTGGATGCCGGACGACGTCGTCGGCACGCCAAGGTGACAACGCGGCCCGGTCTGAACCAATCGCCTGTACTCATTAAATAGTGCAGGCCAGAAATAATAATAATAATAATAATAATAATAATAATAATAATAATAATAATAATAATAATAATAATAATTGCATAATTAATTTATGCAAATTGAATAATCTGGTAAATACGGCCTGAGCGCCGAGGCCGTAAGCAGAGATGTGGACGCATGTCAGAATTCATGAAACAACAATGTCGTCGGCTTGACGCGGTGATGGCGCGATCTGTGGCATGGACACACGATGTCGCTGGCCAATCTATGCACAAAACACAGTACAACCCAGTGTGATAATTCCTTCAAACAAATCAATCTAAATTGGTTTAAATAAATAGGATAGATATCACCTAAAAATTTATTCAGCGGCATAAAAAAATCCAAAAGAAAACCATCTGGACGTCCATGGATTTGCGTCTACTAAGTGGACACCAGCCGAACTAGCAATAGTACATGCACATGCACGTATTTGGTCTTTGGAAAGTCAACCAATATATATGAGGTTGTAGTGGTACTTGAGCCCTTGTTTGCTTGGTTCAATCGTACGCATAGGCAAGTAGGACAGTACCTCCATTAATAGATAATCAATTAGTAATAGCTTTATCAGATCAGATCATAAAAAATAAGAAGGAATAAGACATGTACTACTAGTACTTGACTTCCCTTTTCTTTAATGAGTGCGGTGTCTTGTGCACTCCACGGACATTGTCCACGTGTGTCCTTGGCTGGGACGCTGCCATTCGGACTGCATTTTTTTCTTTGCCGCCGATCAAGAAGCTCATCAGCCGTTGTACAAAAAAAAATCCCCGAGCTTGAGTTCTGCAAATGAAAAAATTACACAAGCCCATAGCGACGATTCTAAAAGAAAATCGTCTCATGCTAGATGAGTATAACAGAAAATATAACACCTGATTTAGAGTCGGTTGAAGATTCCATCGCACCACATCAATACCCCGCATGAAAGCACCAGTATTATGGATGCAGTGTTTATTGAACTTTGGATGAAACAGGGCAAAAGTTGTCGGACTGAAACCGACTGGACCGTCGCATCAATCCGGCGACAGCAGACCGGATCATAACCGGCGGCAAAAATTCTGATGTCCTCCAAACCTCACGTGGAGGAGTGGCCGCAGGTCAGATCGCTCCATCCCCTTTTTAATTTTAAATTGGGGGGCTAGCTTCCCAAGCTACCAAATAGTTAGCACACTTTAATTAACAAAATAGGAAGTGCACCCGTAAGATACATAGGCTACCTTAGGAAAAGCTGACACTAGTATACGTGGAAAGTGCAGCGACAATTAGCAAAGAGGTAGCCTTCCTCCATGCTTACAACCGAATATAGTACTAATAATAAAGAAAAGAAAGGATGGATGGAATCTTTCCTGTATGATGCCGCCGATCAGATCCTTGTGGCCGGCCCAGCTGCCGCACTCATCGCGGGCATTGTAGTCCGGGCGGGTATTGTAGTCCGGGCAGTCTCCTTGGCTGAGCCGCAGCCGCTCAGACTATGTCCTGCCTGGTAGCTCAGATCCCTTGTACTATCGAGCGCTTGGCACGACGGTCTTTGATTTTGATCTAGCACAACAAACAAATAGTACGAGGCGACAGTAACAGTTTACAGGAAAGATGATTTACGGGAACATATCTAACTGGAAAAAATCTGATTGCCACATCGATCTGTGACGATCGCCTAGCAGGCTTTCAATGAAAGCATCAATGTTGGTTCAATATCCGGCGTATCTCGTAGTAGGGGTCCTAAGTTAAGCGTCTTGGACCGATGGTAACATGGACACGGGATTTTACCAAGTTTTGGGCCCTCTTGATGGAGGTAAAACCCTACGTCCTGCTTTTGATTGTATTCATAGGGGTGTAGTACGGAGTACATATGTCTACCACGAGATTGATCTAATGAATATGAGATTGTCTATTGACTAGCCTAACCCCGGTTTATATAAGACACCAGAGGCCTAGGGTTTAGGAGAGTTCTTGTCTTGGGCGCCAAGTCTTGCGGAGTCTTCCCTGTATGCGGCAGGGGTTGTCCGAACTGGTCCATGAGTATACGACCATGGGGTCCTCGGCCCAATCCAACTGATCGGGAGACGACGTGGTGAGTACCCCCGAGTCCAGGACACCGTCAAAGAGGAAGCTTTCGGGACGAAACACCGCCGCCACGAGGCGGAATCTGGCGAAACCAATCTAGGCCTCCGGCGGAGCTGTTCTTCCGGGGAAACATCCCTCAGGGAGGAGGCACTACTAGGAAAAGGGCTATAGATAGGATTGACACTAATGGCGCACCAGGGAAGTAGTGCGCCACTACTATATACTAATGGCGCACCAGTTGGTGATGCGCCATTAGTTTGGAAGACACTAATGGCGCACCAGAAAATAGGTGCACCACTAGTGATAATTTTTTTTATTTTTACATACATACTAATGGCGCATCCTACCGAAGTGCGCCATTACTAGTTCTAACTAGTAATGGCGCACCATACAGTGAGTGCGCTAGTACTAAATTTTTTTTATTCTTTTTTTTGCAAAACTACTAATGGCGCATCGCCTCACAGTGCGCCATTACTAGTTTAAACTATTAATGGCGCACCCTGTAAAAGTGCGCCATTAGTATATATTTTGATATCATGAATATTTTTAAATTTTATGGGCACTTTTTGATACCATGAATATTTTTAAATTTCATGGGCACTTTTTGAATTCATGAATATTTTTTTAAATTTGATGATATTTTTTCATATTCAATATGATAAAATATTGAATATTCATGAGGACACACGATCTCGATCCCCCTCCATCTCGATCTCGATTTCCCCTCCATCTCGATCTCGATCCCACCCGCGCCTCCTCTCCCCTCTTCATTTAAAAAATAATAATAATAATAAAGTGTAGACTACAATTGTTGTTAAACAACAATTATTACTGTTTTTATAAAAAAAGTTACTGTTTCATATTCATATTCATTTTCTAGAAAATTATTACATGCAACAAATTTTTTTTACTTATGGCGCACCTCTGGCTGGTGCGCCATTGCTATATATATAAAAAAAGATTAGTAATGGCGCACCTCTGCCCGGTGCGCCATTGCTATGTGTAAAAAAAAGATTACTAATGGCGCACCTCTGCCTGGTGCGCCATTGCTATGTAAAAAAAAGATTACTAATGGCGCACTGACCGCAGGTGCGCCATTAGTAAGATTCCCCTAGCTAATTCCCTCCCTCTCGCCAGATACCCTTCATCCCTCTCCCTCGCCCCCTAGCTAATTCCCCCCGCTGCCCCGACCCACGCCGCCGCCGCCGACCCCCCGCACCCTCCCCCGCTCCACCACCACCGATGACCCACCGTACCCTC